>NW_027249400.1:0-202254 GCF_030848795.1 Temnothorax nylanderi
CTCTCTCTCTCCTCTACTCTCTCTCTCTCTCTCTCCTTCTCTTCTCTCTCTCTCTCCCTCCCTCTCTCTCCTCTCCTCTCTCTCTCTCTCTCTCTCTCTCTCCTCTCTCTCTCCTCTCTCTCTCTCTCTCTACTCTCTCTCTCGTTCTCTCTCTCTCTCTCTCTCCCTCTCTCTCTCTCTCCTCCTCTCTCTCTCTCTCTCTCGCGCCGCGCGCGCGCGCACGAATAAAAATAGCTGTCAGAATAAAACGCCATTTACGGTTCGAGCTTGGATCTTGCAATTAGTAGCCTAATAATAATATTTTTTGTGTGTATTACACATAATTTTTTCTCCAACAATTTAAATTGTCTGCAGACTTGCAACACAGCTCCCGTTAGATCGAGTAGTAAAATCCTCCTCCCTCCCCGTAATTAATTGATTTGATTTAACTTTATTACGTTTACGCGAGCGTTACTTCTGTAGTAACTTACGATATTCCTTCGCGTAAACGGGAGTTTTGTAGTAACTTACGATAATTTACTCCGCGTAAACGAGGAATTATCGTAAGTTACTACAGAAGTAACGCTCGCGTAAACGTAGTATGTGACGCTAAGCATCTAAATAACTGTAAAGAATTTATTGTGAAAAATTTTATGTAGTGCACAAAAAATATTATTAGGCTACTAACAATAAGATCCAACTCGGACCGTAAATGGCATTTTATTCTATTTGATTATGCTGTCATTTCCTCGCCACCTTGCGGTATACAGCACGGCGCATTTTTTTTAAGTGGTATCCCCAGTAGGTCTAATCCACTCTCATAAATTTAATGTACCAATTGTTCGAATGCCTGCCTCCCTCGTCTTGTAACAAAGTTGACCCTTCGAGTAATGTTGCGCGTCGCGCGATACGCCAATTCTGGCGTGATGGTATTAAAGCTGCGCGAGAAGTGCTTTCTCGCATTTCAGCTTCTGTACCATCACGCCTGTGCTCGACTACGGCTTTAATGTGTCCCCACACGAAATAATCGAGCACATTAAGATCTGGCGATCGCGGCGGTCAAATGATTGGGCCACCTCACCCACCCATCTGTCCGGATAATGCGCGTTTAAAAATTCGCGTACCTGCCGAGAGAAAATGTGCAGGAGCTCCGTCATGCTGAAAAATGATTTCTCTTCTTGCATGGAGAGGAATATCTTCGATGGAGGCAGGCAACTCATTTTGAAGAAACTTCCTGTATATCTCTCCATTTAAACGGGGCGGTAGGAAGTAAGGACCGATCTAAAAATTGCCCAAAAAAAAAAGATTTTTAATCTGCGAAAGAATTCCTTAAATAATTTTAAATGGCTTCGATGACTAAAATTCAATATGAAGAAAGGGCAAGGAAAGCCGTAACGGGATGTTCGTGTTAAATTATTTTTAATAAACAAATATTTTTCCAACCATAGTAAACTGCGCGTCGACAAATCGTCAGACTTGAAACACAATTTTTGGTTGGTGCAGTAAAATTCCCTCCCACCTCCTTAATTAAATCGTTACGATTTAATTTTTGTTGCTAAGCATCTAAAAATTGTAAAGAGATTTAGTGGGAGAGAATTTTACTACGCCAACCAAAATTGTGTTTCAAGTTTGACGATTTGTCGGCGCGCAGTTACTATGGTTGGAAAAATATTTGTTTATTAAAAATAATTTAACACGAACATCCCGTTACGGCTTTTCTTACCTTATTCTTTATAATAAAATTCCTTAACTTATACTAAGTAAAACTACTTACGATTCGGTTCGCTATTATTCCCGCCCCTACATTAATCGCCCAGCGATATTGAAATGCGCGTTCTCGAACGACGTGCGGATTTTCCTCTGCCCAATACACATAATTACGTGTATTAAACACGCCATTCGGGGTGAACGTAGCTTCGTCCGACCATAAAATACAGTCGGGGAAAAAATCATTCCGCCGACTGCGCGAGAAATCCTGCATGTGTTTCGCTGACTGTTAATATTTTAACAAATGCTTGATGAGCAGCGTTGGCTTTCTTAGAAGCGTTGGAACAAATGAACTCAGGAACAAATGAAGCATTTGTTATCGCCGCGGTTTTCCTTCGATCTCGTCGCTCCACAACAGTAGGTGCCCAGCATTCGATCTGTGTGTCTTATAAAAATTATAAAGAAATGGCGGAATATACTGCAAGAGAATACACCGATATGATTATCGCGTACGGAATAGCCGGAGAAAACGCTGTTGGCGCGGCTCGTGTTTACGCGGAACGATTCCCCGGGCGTGAAAGATATCCCGACGACAAAGTAATTTCGAGGTGTGTACAACGCGCCAGAGAAACGGGAAGTGTCGTCTTAAATCGACGAAACGCTGGTGCACCGATGCAAATTCGTGTAAACGAAGAGGAAAGAATTCTGCAGGTGTTTGAAGAACACCCCAGGTACAGCGTACGCAAGGTGTCTCGGATGCTTGGTTTCTCGCGAGACATAGTGCACCGTGTTTTACGTCGAAACCGAAAGCATCCGTATCATCATCAGGGAGTACAGCAACTCTTTCCGAGAGATCAAGAACAGCGCATCTATTTTTGTGAAGGTATTTTTATTATCTTTATTTAATGTTTTTGCGTTATTTTTTATAAATATTAACAGTCAGCGAAACACATGCAGGATTTCTCGCGCAGTGTCGGCGGAATGATTTTTCCCCGACTGTATTTTATGGTCGGACGAAGCTACGTTCACCCCGAATGGCGTGTTTAATACACGTAATTATGTGTATTGGGCAGAGGAAAATCCGCACGTCGTTCGAGAACGCGCATTTCAATATCGCTGGGCGATTAATGTATGGGCGGGAATAATAGCGAACCGAATCGTAAGTAGTTTTACTTAGTATAAGTTAAGGATTTTATTATAAAGAATAGGTAAGAAAAGCCGTAACGGGATGTTCGTGTTAAATTATTTTTAATAAACAAATATTTTTCCAACCATAGTAAACTGCGCGCCGACAAATCGTCAAACTTGAAACACAATTTTGGTTGGCGTAGTAAAATTCTCTCCCACTAAATCTCTTTACAATTTTTAGATGCTTAGCATCAAAAATTAAATCGTAACGATTTAATTAAGGAGGTGGGAGGGAATTTTACTGCACCAACCAAAAATTGTGTTTCAAGTCTGACGATTTGTCGACGCGCAGTTTACTATGGTTGGAAAAATATTTGTTTATTAAAAATAATTTAACACGAACATCCCGTTACGGCTTTCCTTGCCCTATTCTTCATATTGAATTTTAGTCATCGAAGCCATTTAAAATTATTTAAGGAATTTTCTTTCGCAGATTTAAAAATCTTTTTTTTTTTTGGGCAATTTTTAGATCGGTCCTTACTTCCTACCGCCCCGTTTAAATGGAGAGATATACAGGAATTTTCTTCAAAATGAGTTGCCTGCTCTCCTCGAAGATATTCCTCTCCATGCAAGAAGAGAAATCATTTTTCAGCATGACGGAGCTCCTGCACATTTCTCTCGGCAGGTACGCGAATTTTTAAACGCGCATTATCCGGACAGATGGGTGGGTCGAGGTGGCCCAATCATTTGGCCGCCGCGATCGCCAGATCTTAATGTGCTCGATTATTTCGTGTGGGGACACATTAAAGCCGTAGTCGAGCACAGGCGTGATGGTACAGAAGCTGAAATGCGAGAAGCAATTCTCGCAGCTTTTAATACCATCACGCCAGAATTGGCGTATCGCGCGACGCGCAACATTACTCGAAGGGTCGAACTTTGTTTACAAGAACGAGGGAGGCACTTCGAACAATTGTTACATTAAATTTTATGAGAGTGGATTAGACCTACTGGGGATACCACTTAAAAAAAAATGCGCCGTGCTGTATACCGCAAGGTGGCGAGGAAATGACAGCATAATCAAATTAGAATAAAATGCCATTTACGGTCCGAGTTTGGATCTTATTGTTAGTAGCCTAATAATATTTTTTGTGCACTACATAAAATTTTTCACAATAAATTCTTTACAGTTATTTAGATGCTTAGCGTCACATACTACGTTTACGCGAGCGTTACTTCTGTAGTAACTTACGATAATTCACTCGTTTACCGCGGAGTAAATTATCGTAAGTTACTACAAACTCCCGTTTACGCGAAGGAATTATCGTAAGTTACTACAGAAGTAACGCTCGCGTAAACGTAATAATAGTTAAATCAAATCAATTTAATTACGGGGAGGGAGAGGATTTTACTACTCGATCTAACGGGAGCTGTGTTGCAAGTCTGCAGACAATTTAAATTGTTGGAGAAAAAATTATGTGTAATACACAAAAAATATTATTATTAGGCTACTAATTGCAAGATCCAAACTCGAACCGTAAATGGCGTTTTATTCTGACAGCATATTTTTTATTTTGTGCACGCGCGCGCGCGCGCGCGAGAGAGAGAGAGAGAGAGAGAGAGAGAGAGAGAGAGAGAGAGAGAGAGAGAGAGAGAGAGAGAGAGAGAGAGAATAATTTGACGCGGAGCTTTAGCGTTACGCGTTGGCGGCCAGCCAGCGGCAGCGCCCCTTCCACTGCTGGCTCGCGAGCGGCAGGGCCCCTCCCACCGCTTCGCCGCGCGGCTAGTAGGTGGGCGTGCGGGACGTCTCTTCTGGCCGCGCGGCTTCTACTCGCGTGGATTGGCCGATCTTTTTCAATTAATTTCTCAATAAGTATTGCGAATTTCGCAAAATGATAGATAACTTTTCCACTCGGTTTAACTCACTCTACCTGCATACAAGAGGTCCGGCGATTATTACACGACACCCTGTATATTCTCTCTTTGTAATTGGCGCAGTATTAAAAGATTTCACATATTTTTTTTAAATAGATACCACTTGTTATTTAAGTTTTTTTGAGGTAGATATCACTTGGATTGAATAAAGTAACAATTTTGTAATATAATAATTTTGTTAAGAAAAATTAAAGCTACTACCACCTAGGTTAGAATAGATTTTATTTATTTTTTAATTTAAAATTAATGTACTACCACTTGGTTTTTTTCGAGGTAACAACCACGCGTGTACTTGGCGCCTTTTTTTTACCTTTTTTGAAAAAGGTAATTTTGTACTGATATCATGCATTTTGTAGTGTTACGCATCCTCTTCTAACTAGTCTTATAAAGAGTATATCTTACAAACAGTATGTACAGATTGTAAAGCTAAAGGTGTTACAGACTATTATTTCTAAGAAAATAGATTTTTTTAAATAACATGTAGACATGATACAAATAAAACAAATTTATTCTTTATGTTTTTTTGTACTTTTAAGTGCTCTGCATTTAAAATAATTTACATTATTTTCATCCATTTGTATCATGTCTATTTGTTATTTTAAAAATTTTGGCAATTATACCGTTTAATAAAGCAAAGTTTCAGCTTTAAGAATCTGTTTTTTGAATTGCAATACGATAATTTTTAAGGAAGTTATGAGCAATCAAAGTTAAAATGTTTATTTCTTATTCAATCCACGATAAAAACTTTCAAAAGTAGAGATTTCAAGCTTTAAAATCCTTTTTTTAAATTTAAATTTTGTTCATTTTTAACAAAGTTACAGCTGCTTGAATTTTGCCTATTTTTAAAGATAAATTTAGTGTTCTTTTAAAATACCTGACACATTGAAGATAATGAAAGTGCTTCTAGCATGCTCGGATTTTAGATTTCGAATATGCAACAAAATCAATATGCAAGTATTTCTTCAGAAAAATGCATCAACATTGGTTAGCGCTTAAACGTTAAATTTTCTTTTCCTGCGTTAAAAACTAAAGCTACGATTTATTTAAACATTATTGGTGCAATAACTAGGTAAAACATCAATTTAAACATACATGTGTAGTTTAGACAGGATATAAATCCAGGTCAGAATTACAAATTTCTTGAATGTACCAGCATTTAATTATACAGTAAATAATATATTTATCAAGAGACACGGTAGTGTCTCGCGCCAAGTACACGCGGAGCGAGACCGACCGTGACTCTTTTACGCGACGCGACGAGTTGCGAGTACTCGAGATGTTGAGATCTCGATAACGAGTGAACGGATCAAGTTCTAAGTAGGCTTGATCGATAGCTTGGGGTCGAATTAGGGGGGGGGGGGGGTTTCTCTTATAATATTTCCGCTACGTGCTCTACAAGCGGAGATATAGCGACGCAAAGTCCAAATGTGAAAATTTATTTTTAAGATACTTCTACTTCTACGTCGACCGTCTCTCATGCCATGCCATCATTTCATTGGCTGGAGTCGCGTCACTTTCACTTTTTCGACACTGGCGGTGCTGCTAGTATCGCCAGTTTCGATGTATACGTGTGTGTACTGCGCGCAGTGCAGATAGTGCGTTTAGCGCGCTGTCACACAGTCAGTTAACCTATAACACGGTAGTGTCCCACGTCAAATACGCGCGGAGCGAGACCGATCGTGACTCTTTACGCGACGCGACGTTAATATTTTTTCTGATTCAAGGTAATTGTTTTATTTACATGTAATTATCCTATTATTATACAATGCGAAGCGAAACCGCACCGTGACTCTTTTACGCGACTAAGTGCATGTGACAGGAATTATAATAGTTTACGTTTACGTGAGTATTTACTTCTGTAGTAACTTATACGAACGATATCTCATCGTAGTTACTATAAAATCTCCCGTTTATGCGGAGGAATTATCGTATCGTTCGTAAGTTACTACAGAATTAAGTAACGTTCGCGTAAACGTAGTATAGGTTAGATTACCGATTTTTTACAAAATTTTACATAAAACGCGAGATTCACTTATGGGAGCTTTCCAGCAAGCGACACAAGTCGACACAGGTATCGTTTTGTCTTTGTTACTCATTGCCAAAAAAGAAAGATAGAACGACGTTTGTGTCGGCTTGTGTCACTTGCTGGAAAGCTCCCTATGTATGCAAGTTTAACGCCTATTGAGTTAATATGAAATAATTTTCCTAAATGTAATAAAAATAACACGATGTTATATATGTTGTTTGCCGTGAATATATATATATATATATATATATATATATATATATATATATGTGATTTCTGCCCAGTGCTCTGAATGTTATGTGATTTTCGCCCAGTGCTCTGAATGTCATCTAGTCATACATATCATGCTTTGATACAAGGAACGTGAAAAAGAGCAGGAAAAGAAAAGAACAAACAGAAGAAACAGATTCAAGCTTTGTCTTTTAATCTGGACGAAGACAATGCCGAAAAATCCCCGCAGTCAGAAAATGAGCAATCTGATGGCCTCGCGATTAAGAAGATTGTTTCGGGTTCGGCCGAGGAAGCCTCGGGACACGAAGGTTTGCCGGAGTTCGCCCTAACAAGGGCGCGAAGCGTGCTTCAGAGATCGGCGAGGAGTGTTGGCGAATTTATTGCAGTCGTTTCGTTGTTGGTATAATATTTAATTACAGCAGAGATACAGAGTTGTCCTTTATAGACACTGTGAGAGTCGTGATCTCACCGCGCGGAAGGCTGAGAGAGTCCCGTGCACAAACTCGCGGGGTCTCGCGGCGCGTGGCCCCGTTCGGAGACGAGCGCTTGATTCGACAGGTCGGTGAGGAGAATCACGTTCTCGCTCACTGAGGTCGTTCACTTCCCCGTTGAAGACGGCTGGTGGAGCGTATGACCTCCGTTTCGCGCGGCGATCGATCGAGGATGCTGGTCGCGGCGAACGGTTTGTCGATCTTTCGGCTCGAGTTCTGTGACAATTCTGTCTCTTCGCGGAGACAATCATTGTCAGTACAGGATTGCTTGGCGGGGACGCCGTGTGCGTTACAGAGGGGGACGAATCGTATCGATCCGTGATTGAACCGCGTTGCGGATTACATGAACGCGTGCGCATGACTCGCATGAGTTCGCATAAATTGAACGGGAGCGAAGAGTTATTGGGCGACGCTTCGTGGCAGGGCCGTTGGCTCAGATCGAGATCTCAGCCTCTGCGATCAGGGCCGTAGAGAGAGATACGGCACCCAACAACTCCTCTCTCGCGAACGGAATTTCGATTTCTATCCTCAACAAAGATTAAGAAAAATCCAGATGTAGATACAAGTTTATTGCCAGATAGGGAAAGAGAGAAGGAGGAAAATAAACTTAAGAAAGAATTGAGGCAAGAATGGGCTAGAAAGCAGAACGCGTTGAAGGAAGAAGAAATTGAGATCACATTCAGTTATTGGGATGGATCTGGCTATCGTCGGAGTGTTATAATGAAAAAAGGTGAATGTCTCAGTAATTTAGAGAATTTTTAAGTTATTAAAATACTCCAGTGTCACTTTTGGAGTAACATTGGCGTGATATATAATGTTCTACTGCATAAATTAAATTTTCACATACAGGTAATTCTATCTATCAGCTTCTTCAGAGATGTTTAGAAGTTCTGAAGCGTGAATTCAGCGAGCTTAAAACAGTAATGGCAGATCAGTTAATGTATGTCAAGAAGGATCTTTCTTATATTACCGCACCATTATACGTTTTACGATTTTATTGTAACTAAGGTAAAGATACTAAATGATAAAACTTATGAAGCAATATCACAATGTTGGCATGTTATTTTAATGTATGTAATATTGCAATTAGGCACGAGGAAAAAGCGAACCTTGTTCACATTTGACGTTCACGATGATATTCGTGTTATGCACGATGCTTCTGTCGAAACCGAGGAATCACATGCCGGAAAAATTGTACTTAGGTATTTATCATTAAAAGAATACTTTGTATAATTCTCTTTTATGTTATTTCTCATTAGATCATGGTACGAGAGGAACAAACACATTTTTCCAGCGAGTAGATGGGAACCTTTTGATCCAACGAAAAGTTTTGACAAGTATACAGTGTCGGATAAAAATAGGAAGAAAGATAAAATCTGATAAACTTAGATTCAACGAATTGTCCAATTTCGTTTAAAGGATTCAGATTCAAAGGACTGTAATTTAGTAGAGCTACATAATCGAGTAAATGAATTAAATATTATCACATAACTGAATGAATTAAAATCACAGTCCTTAAAAATACAATGTAGCTACAATATATATAAGTAGGTATAGAAGGCCGCTTCCACCCCGGGGGCAATGAGGGGGGGTGAGGGGAGGGGGAGTATCGGGTTACGCGGGGGGGGGGGTGAGGGGGAGGGGGAGTTGGCGGGGTATCGGGTTACACAAGGGTATCGGATTTCGCGGGGGTGAGGGGGAGGGGGAGTGGAGGGGTATCGGATTTCGCGGGGGTGAGGGGGAGGGGGGGTATCGGGTTACACAAGGGTATCGGATTACGAGGGGGTGAGGGGGAGGGGGGGTATCGGGTTACACAAGGGTATCGGATTACGAGGGGGTGAGGGGGAGGGGGGTGACCTTGGCATACCACAGGGATGACTCACCGGAATGACTCACCGGGGGATGACTCACCGGGATGACTCACCGGGGGATGACTCACCGGGATGACTCACCGGGGGATGACTCACCGGGATGACTCACCCGCGTTCGCGTTCGAGTTCGCGGTCGCGCCGCGGGTCCGCGCGGGTGGTCCGCGCCGCGCCGCGCGGGGGGGGGGTGTCCGCGCCGCGCCTTGGATCCGCGCGGGGAGGTCCGCGAGGGGGGTTCGGCGTCGCGCCGCGGGTCCGCGTAGGGTCTGCGTGACGGTCGCGTTAGCGATCTTACCTTTTAATTTTGGCGAGGAGGGGTCCCATGGCCGCGACCCTCTATTTGTCGCAACATAGCCAGTAAATCCTCCAGCGGATTCTGGGCACCAGGGCGGCGGTTAGCGGGAGGAGGAGGAGGAGGACCCGCGATATGCAGGACTCGATCCACGTCGAACAAAAGTTCATCAGCTAATCTATTGTCCTCCTCCGTCGGAACATACGCGCGACCCTGCGCGAGGGCCGCGGCGTAAAACTGTGCCCGCCCGCGTCCGAGGGCCGCGCGGTGATCCACGTAAACTTGCACCCGCCCGCGTCCGAGGGCCGCGCGGTGATCCACGTAAACTTGCACCCGCCCGCGTCCGATACCAAGTGGTCGGATAGGGTTCAGCAGCACCCGCCCGCGTCCTATGGCGGGTGGCTGACGCGGGGGTTCGGGAGCAGGCGAAGCAGCGAGCCACTCACCCTGATCCTGATCACTATCAGAGTCGTTTAATTCGTTATAATCACTCACTTTTACACGGCCTCGCACAATTTCTAGAGGAGGCATCACACACACAAACAAACAAACAAACAAACTAACAAATACTTAATATAATTATAAAAAAATGTATATAAATGAAACACGTTGCACGCTCACGTACGGCCACGACGAGACTGAATTCAATGACGCTTCAGACGGTTGTAGAACGGAGAAGTCGCCATAGAAAAATATAATGGCGGTATATAAAACTGATAGTCGCTTCCAGCGAAGTCTCGCGCTACAAAGGCGAGCGACGACGTCCGCTAGAATTTCGGCTGCTTGAATTTACAAACAAGTATCGCATATCATAATATAGAAGCAAGGCGCCGATGCTCCGGCCGACGTCGCATATACGACTCGAATATAAATGCGCGCGAAGAAATTATAGTATGATTTATACTTAAAAAACAATCTATCTACGCAGTACGTAAAAGACAAAGGAAGAAATGACGTCATCGGGACGATGATCGACTCGATAACGCGTCGAACCTGTCGGAACATGTTCGTCGTAAACAACATTTTTATGGGAAAAGGGGGTGTTATCGCGTAGACTAAACAATTTCGCGTTATTTTTTTACGACGCAGTACGCGAGACAAAGAAAGAAATGACGGATCGACGATGATCGACCGCATCAAAGCGATGATAAAAATTAAGGTAGGGATGGACATACATGCAAAGAAATTACATCGTTCATTTAAGTGTAAAAAAAGCCTGTTTATTTAACTCTTCTTTTACATGATATATCTTACGTACTAAAAAACTAAAGCTGCGAGCTCACAATCGATGAGCTGATTCGTATTGAACGCATCGCTAGCGTATATTACATTCGACGCTTCCTTGGGATCCGTCACGGTGGACGCGATATCGGAGAACTGCGCAAACTTTGCATCGACCGTCGCAAGTATTCTGACCAAACGATCGAATCTCGCCTCGATGCACCGATCGAGATCGAACATACGACGCAACGTCGATTCGGTCATCATTAAGCGTACGTTTGCAGATTCAAGACGTATGAGTTTGACGTTATTAACCGACGTACAAACTCTCACCGTTAGCGGTCCAACATTTATAAAACTATGGACATCTTTGTAGTCGTTGCGAAAGAAATTCTGAATGTTTCGCCGTTGCTCGTAGAGTGCCTTCCACGTTTCGAGAGACAACAGCAGTTCTTTTCCTCGATGATCTCCAACTGCGATCTCCACGTAGCTCGGTGGGCCCACGTTGATACCAATTTCGAGGAATTTATATCCCGTAGCTGTCAGCGCGTATCGTCTGCCGAGTATGCGTACCGCGCGACGTTCTCGCGAAATGCTGTATAAAAGAAATGAAATTAGTTTATTTTCGTAAGTAATACAATTTGTAAAGATATAAAAACTGGGAGAGGCTCTATTTTTTTCTTAAAAGAAACTTACCTATTACATCTGGCCTCATACGTTTGAGTTTCAACGTCGTGAATCGGCACGTAATAATTCACGGCATTCGCGCGTTTTGCACCGTTGTTGCTGTTGCTGCTGCTGCTGCTGCATCCTTCAAAGGAGAACATTTTCGCTCTCTAGGCTCTGAGAAGTTGACCGTCAGTACAAGCGATCGCGACAAGACTGATCGTGTAAAATTAATCTAGTATACGCAACAATTCCAAAAGTAATGATGTGGTGGGGGAAAGGGAGAGGGGGAATTAATGTTTATATATAGAACTGCGCAGTGGATTTTTTTTATTAGGAGAGGGGGAAGTAAAGCCTACTCTAACGGTGATGATGGGGAAGGGGGAGTAAGAAATAAAAACATTATAAAAAGTTATATATAATTTATTTTAAAAAAAAGATCGCAAGTTCTTATGGCGTCGCGCGCGACCACCAGTTAAATAGTTTTATTACATTTTGTAACGCGCAATTCTTTTCATGTTTTCCGCATCGCATAGTATTGGTGTCATCTAGTTTATTCAAAGATTCGATATCTTCGTAATGCGCATCCAGAGTCTCGACGATTAGGTTTTTTTGCGCATAATTCTCCAGCAGATCCACCAGCCATTCTCGTTTCTGACATCCCTTGACATACACGAGAGTCGGCATCTCGTCGTCGTCGTCATCGTCTTCTTTCTCATCATCGTCTTCTTCTTCTACACCAAGCACGGCCGATGTAATCAGGCGTTTCACCATGCTGTACGGCACGTTTCCGTCTTCCCATCGTAATCCATGGTGATTGCGAATCAACCAGGTAGCACACGATTTATCGGATTTTGTGAGGAGATTCCACGGCATGGGGTAATTAAAGATGTGATGCGACAGAACGCAGCCTTTTCTCAGCACAGCCACCTCCTTCACGACAAATTTCATCCCAACGAGGAATCCTTGCAGGTCCACGAATGTTGGTACGGACATGACGAGATTTCTTTATATATATCTCTCTCTCGTCAATGCGTCAATCGAGAGGAATGACGCGCAACTCTGCAAACCGTCTCGCGACACTCTGATTTATACTTTCCCCCTCCCTTACCCCTCTCAATAATTGTATTGAAGACTGATGGAAAGAGAGAGAGAGAGAGAGAGAGAGAGAGAAAATATTCACGTCGACGTTGCCGCGAACGCTCAGACTATTCTGCGCACCACGTTCGTCAACGGGTTGTACTCAATCACGCGGTCGTGTATGATGAGACAGTAAGCGGAGGTATTCGGCGGTACGTTCTCCATGCAATCGAATTCTATTCTGACATCCACGGTGGCGTTTTTGACGGATTCGTTTTGGCGAGAGCAATCGATGATCACAAACGGGCCGTTACGTAGAAAAGTCGAAACGGTGAGACTCGGCTCGAGATATTCGTATCCGTAGTAGCCCTTGCAGAAACGCGCGTACATATCGTACAGAATCGCCCATCTGTGTTTACCAAAATCCAAATTCAAGTCGTCATACGGATAAACTTCTGAGTTTAGATAGAGTTTTACGTTGGTCAAGTTGCAATCGTCGAATCGACTTGTGTCGGCGGACATGACGTTCTTCCGACCCGTCTGCAGAGCGAAGACGACGTATCGCGGTTTCTCGAGCTGAGTCGCGGTCTTAATGGCCCACGAGTGCTTGGTCGTGTTCTGCAACAGGGGATACTCGTACAGATCCCACGAACGGAAACCCATACTTAGATATCGTCCGTTTTCCAAGGTGCGCAACATCGACAGCTTGTTGATCTCGTTCAATACCACGTGAGGCATTCGCCATTGTATCTTATGTATTTTGATGGTGGGCTCCAACGCGAGACTTCCCACCAGGGAATTGTTGTCGTTGCGCGATCGTATCAAGATCAATTCGTGACGAGCATTGATCACCACGCGTTTGTAATCCTCGCAAAATCCCAGTAACGTGTTGAGCGGTACGCAGAAATTGAAATATCCATTCGGGTTATTCTGTGGCTCCCAGCCAGCGTTTCTCAGGATCACGCTTCTGTCGGACGATACCGTAACGTAGTTCTTGAGCGTGCTGGTTATTCCTACGTTTCTGCAGCGATCAATCTCCATACCGTCGAGCTCGTATCGAATCTCGTCGAACATGAATGCAACGCAATTAGTCCCCAGTACCACGTTATCGACTTGGCCGGCTGCTCTGGTCACCGCCAATGTTCCTTCGACGTAGAGAAAACTTTCGCACGGCAACGTATACAGATCCTGCTGTTGTATAGGTATTCGTATCTCGTCGCTATAGTCAAACGTTGGTTGGCGTACGGGTTGTACGTGTGAGTCTCGATCTTGACGATGCGATCGTCGAAGACCGGCTCGCCTCCGATGTTGAGAATTTCAGTCATCGTTCAGATGTTTCGCACCGCGAATCCCAGAGATTGTAAAAATTTAACGTTTAACGCGTTGAGCTTCTTTCTCGTCGCTTGTTTAACATCACCGAATGTCGACTTGACGATATCGTCGATCGGCGCAACCGTAAAGATATTATTGTTGTTATCTGTCGCGTGCTCCGAGTCGTTCAACACTAGCATCTCATATGTCGCGCGCACACTCACGCTCACGCACACGGCTGCCGCGTTATCGCTCTCGCCGTCGTACGTGCAATCTGACGGTGATCTCTTCTCCGCGAAAATCGAGCAATCGTCCGTCTTGATCAGCGACGCGAATCGTTAGATCAGTAACGCTCCGCGCGATGATCGGCAGGTAAATGATCTGCGCCGGCGTTTCCGATATCTTATATCCCGGTGGTACGCTCGGTGAAAACTCGTGTATCGTTTGAACGCGTTTGCCGTTGCTGTACGCACCCGCGGTCACGTTACACTCCACGCGGATAATGTTTACGTTGATAATATTAATCGGTGCGTCCGATTCATGCCACTGTCCCGGCTGCAATACACGCGTCGACGAGAATCCCAGTAGCGATCCGACGTTGTTCGGTTTGTTAAAGTTCACTCTGAACTCGATCTCGCTTTTCATCGTATTGTAATTTGCGCGGAGCACTATCGGGTACTCCGCGACCTCGTCTTCGTAGCCGTTCGCGCGAACGGTCTCCTCTCGCGCGATATTCGCGACCGACATACGATCGTCGTCGTCGTTGGAACGAACCACGCGTCGCGGACGTTTCCGTGAAATTTCACGTTTCAAAAACTCGTGTATGGCCCGTATCTTGTACGATCCCTCGGGAATCGTAATTTCCGTGTCATCCTCGTCGAAATAAAATTTATTATTCAAAGAATTCACGTTCGGAATCGTATGATAAGTCTCAAAACACGTTAGACCGAGCTCGTAGTCACCGTCGCTCAGATCCACGGCGGGAAAATAGTGCTCCGCGAGGATGCTGCTCTTCCCGGTCAGCGTGAACGTTATAGACATGTCGACGGGAGCTGTTCGACGAACACTGAGTCTCCGCAAGGCGCGTCGTCAGGTTTTAAATTAGCGTCGATCGTCGTCCATCGTCCGGAGAAATTGCAAGCACAATTGTCCACAGATGCTCTGATCGTATCGCTGATAAGACGTGTGATTGTACTCGATCTTCGTCACGCTCGGTCCGAAATATCGCACCAGTTTTTTCGGTGGCCGAAGATTGCCGAAACTGTCGAAATATACGACTCGATCTCCCCTCTTGGCGTACGCTACCCAATGGGTGCCGGGGCCAGCTGCATCGTCCAAATTCACGATACCGCTCTCGTTTCGACGTACGCCATCGACGATCGGTAACGAATCACGCATGAAAACACCTCTGAAGAACGGTACGCGCATTCGCCTTGCCAGTCGACTCAATTGTACGTTAGTCGTAATACCTGTGGGCATATTTAACGTCTTTTTGACGTTTTTTTTTCTTTCTAATCTTCAACGCTACTCCTCGCCCGCGTTTGTGCGGGCCGAGATACAGTCCTTGTCCATATTTGTATGGAGCGAGATAAAGTCCGCGACCTTCCATGGCGCGATTGTGACGTTGCGTCTCTTCCAGCTGACGCCGCGCGGCTTTGCTAGCGTTCATCGCCGTTGTAATTCCAGCCGCTCCGCCGGCCAGAGAACCGAGAACTCCCAACAACGGTAGAATCGGCAATACGCCACCTCGTTTCGCTGTCGGAAGTATCCGTTTCTTCGTCGACCTTTTCCTCGTTCGTGTTTTTCGTGTTTTCAAACCCATTCCGAGCTTCGTCTTAGCCTTCATAACCGCCCAGACGGCTGTAGCGGCAGCCCTCTCTCCGAGAGTCGAATCTCTCGCGATGACGCGTCCCAGCGCTCTCTCGGCGAGTATCTTGTCAGCCACGTGTCTCTCGGTGAGCTCTTTGCTACGCGAATAGTCTATGTCGTGCTCGCGACACGCCGCGTCCAATGGATTTACACCCGGATCACTTCTAGCCAATCGTTCTTGCAAACGAGTACCCGGACCGCAAAACTGGTAGCCGGGAATGTGCAATTCGAACGGAAGTGCACCAATCGCGCGATTAAACAGACCTCCACCTGTTTTTTTGTTTTCATTGACATTTGCCGCATTCGGCGCTAAAATCGCGAATGTTCAAAGGTCTCGACAGCAGGACGAACATCTGTGCGACTGAGCGATTCGCGGTACCGCGCATCTATAAATAGACGTTCAAACGAGAAAGTTCGATTCAGTCGTACAAAGTGTGAGAAAAAAAATGAGATTTGTGCGGCAACCGTGGGCGATTCGCGTGACGAATTGCGACGACAGATCACGACCGATGGAGGGCAACGCGGAGAAGCGCAGACACGGTACGATGCTGCCGACTACTATACGCGCGATCATTTGCGGTCCCTCGAATTGCGGTAAAACCAACGTTCTGATAAGTTTACTGGAAAGTCCGCACGGTGTACGTTTCGAGAATGTGTACGTGTACTCGAAATCGCTGCGACAACCGAAATACCGATATCTAGAGAATTTATTGACATCGATCGACGAAATCGGCTACTACACCTTCTCCAATAACAGTGACGTCATTCCACCGAGCGACGCGTGCCCAAACTCGATATTCGTCTTCGACGACGTGGCGTGCGATAAGCAAGACACTGTGAGAGAGTATTTCTCAATGGGCAGGCACTCGAGCGTCGACTGCTTTTATCTCTGTCAGACGTACGCGAGAATACCTAAACATCTGATACGCGACAACGCGAATCTGCTGATCCTATTCAAACAAGATGGTACTAATTTGAAACACGTGTACAACGATCACGTAAATACCGACATGTCGTACGATGAATTTTGCTCGTTGTGCCACGATTGTTGGCAATGCAAGTACGGATTCGTAGTGATAGATAAGGACAGCGCGCTTTCGAACGGCCGATACAGAAAAGGGTTTAACGTGTTCGCGATACCGCAAAAGCGGTCAGTCGTCGCCGATACGTCGTCGAAGGTGAAACGTTAGCGTTACAGAGAGAGAGATCGACGCTCTGCTTTGTTTTTTTTCCCCCGCGATGGCTGCGATCGACGGGAGCGAGACGATTCGTGAACGCGAGAAGATCGTTAAAGATATTGCGAAAACGAGTAATTCGATTCGTAAGAAACTTCGCACTTTGAAGACCGGTAAGATCGAGAAGGACATTGAGTTGGACACGCACTTTAAACCTCTCATCGGGCCGCTGAAAAAGATCGTCGACAACTCGAGCTTGACCGCGGTGAAGAAGGAGAAGCCGGAAAGCGTCGCTGGTGAGGAGGAGGAGGATGCTACACCGAAGATAAAGAGGGAACGATTAGACTCCTGGTCGGATCTCTCATCGTCGACACCGCGTAAATCTAATCAATCGAAACGCTCGATAGTACTACCAATAACCTCTACACCGATAACCACTACACCGACGCGAACCGTGCAACGTACAAGTCCCGAATTTCTCGAAAACGAGTATGTTTTCGAAACCACGGATGACTCGATCGGGACGACCGTTCAAAAGCAGTTGCAAACGTCGGAGGGGCGAGAATTGTTTATAGAAACGTTGGAAGATCGCTTCGGTCTACTGAGCCGAGTGTATATCTCGTCTGTTTTGGGCGCCGATCCAACGATAGACGACGTGTACGGCGTTTATCTCGACAAGAATGAAATGATGCTCGGTAATAAACGTTTTTACGTGGACAAAGCGGATAACATTCATATCGGCGACGTACGATACGCCGGTACACCCGGTATTTACGAGTTAATCTTCAAAAAAATACCCGATGATAAGCTCTACACGGAGGTCGATAGGCAAAAGTACAGAAGCATACTGTTGGCGACGAGTGCTCATAAATACAAGCACGAACCTCGCGAGCGAGTAAAGGGTAACAGGGGATACAAGTATCTATGGGTAATCTCACCGTTGATATCGATCGAATCCAAGAAGAAAAAATCCGGAAAGGGATTATCCATGCCTCGCGCGATGACGCTAACCGACAATAAGATCGACTACGTGCACTGGGACGATCCCAACGAGCTGGTGGTTCGTCTGCGATTGCTCGACGCTTCGCGTCAAGCTGGCAACAATGCCCACGACAACGAGATCATGTCGATCATCGAGGAACTTCGCGAAGCCGGGCTTATTATAAATTAAACGGCGCGACAGCGATCCGTTCAATCAGCGTCGAAATGCCGATCAACAAATTTGGATTGTTCCGCACAGCGGAGACGCGACAAACTCCATTTCGTACCATCGGTGGAGCGGATTAATGAGAAATTTCGTGCGCAATAACGCTCTGTGTCGCAGCGCCACGGACTTTGACGCAAGGTCGCGCAAGATTCGTCGCGTAGCGCAACCTGAGACTGTCGGTGACGCGGTTAACAAACTATACGTGGATCGGTGCGTTAAAAGTTTGACAGATCAACGAAAAGAGTCAGACGAGAAGCTTACCTCGTTCGAGAAGGACGTGCGAGCGTTACAGACTGCGGTAAACGCGCTTCGGCGTACGAACATTGTTAGATTGGAAACGGCTAATGAACGATGAAGAAACGGTTCAGCAGAAACGACTATCGAAAGGCGACGAGTGAAGAGAAGCAACGGTTAATTGACGACGGCGACGAACAGCAACGAACGATTCGAGAACGGTTGTCGGACGGCTGTCTAACGGTTCAAGAACGGTTGTTGGACGGTTATCGAACGATTCAAAAACAACTCAGAAACGATTACGAGCGATTCAGAAACAGCTGCGAACTACGCGGTGACAGGAAAGGCTACAAACGGCTAAAGAACGTCGACGACGACGACGACGACGATGAATGATAAACAACGGTTAACTGACGACGACGAACGACAACGAACGATTCAGGAACGGTTGTCGGACGGCCGTCAAACGGTTCAGGAACGGCTCGAAATCGTATCTGAGCGGTTCAGAAACAGCGACGAACGACGCAGAAACATAAACAGAAACGGCTACGTACAGTTAAAGAACGACGACGAACAACCAACGAAACGTTAACCGAACATGAGACCGTTAAAATCGACCGATGTGGATAAAAATATCGAAAAGCGACGGCTGGTGGACGAATTGCACGCACCGGCGAGAAGAAATTTTCCCCGCAGACACGTCATAGTGCGAGGATACGACGATCTGTGGCAGGCTGATATCGTCGAGATGCGTCCGTACTCGCGTTTCAACGGAGGCCACCACTACATACTCACCGTCATCGATGTGTTGAGCAAGTACGCGTGGGCCGTGCCGCTCAAGGGTAAAGGCGGCAGCGAGACAGCTGACGCTATCGCTGAGATAATTCGAGATAGCGGGAGGTGCCCTAGTAATCTACAAACCGACATGGGGAAGGAATTTTACAACACCGACGTGCAACGTCTCGTGAGAAAACACGGCATCAATCATTATTCCACGTATTCGGTGATGAAGGCATCGGTCGTCGAGCGATTCAATCGCACGTTAAAAAACAATATGTGGAAGATGTTTACGCTCAATGGAAATTACAAGTGGGTCGACGCCTTGCCGCGACTCGTGTCGGATTACAACGCGCGCAAGCATCGAACGATCGGCATGCGACCCGTCGACGTTACCCCCGCGATCGCCGAAAGACTCTTGGCTACAGGTGTACAGCGCGATAAAGATCGCGGGCCCGGCAAAGTTCAAAACGGGCGACTCGGTACGCGTCAGCAAATACAAGACGATTTTCGAGAAGGGTTACACGCCGAATTGGACCACCGAGGTGTTTAAGATCGTTAAAGTGCAGCATACCAATCCCGTAACCTATCTACTCGAGGACTATCGTGGAAAATCCGTCGCTGGAGCGTTCTACGAGTACGAGTTGCATCGCGCGACGTATCCTGACGTGTATCTCGTGGAGAAAGTACTGCGCAGGAAGGGTGACGAGGTTTACGTGAAATGGCTGGGATTCGATGGATCGCACAACTCTTGGATACACAAGAATAATGTTATTTAATTCGTACAGATTGTATTTTTTTAAAACATATGAAAAAATAAACTATGTAAAAAATATTAAATACAAAATATCCAATATATAAAAAATATGTAACGACGTATGCAACATATAAAATGTTTGAAATATATATAAAATGTTTGAAATACATATACGGTATCTTTATTAATATCCTTTCTAATATAATATGTTATCTACTATTGCGGGTTTCGTGTTCATCGTGGCGCTATAAACAAATATTTTTCTTGAAGAAGGGGGCTGTTATTGCGTATACGTATCTATTTCACACTATTTTTTTACGACGCAGTACGCGAGACAAAGGAAGAAATGCAAAACAAAGAAAAAAATGATCTTTCAAGATTCAGTTGGAGCGAGAGAGAGAGCAAAGGGTATATAACGAGGGATGCATCAAGCTACAGTAGTATGATTTGAGAGCTTAAACACCTCGGTGATACATCTGTGCATTGATTGAGACATTTAAAATCTGTGTACAGTGATCGAAACAGTTAAAATCTGTGCGGAGCGATCGAAACAGTTAACAATCTATGGTGCAGCAATTCATCTGTGCAACAGTTCATCTGGTAAATTTGCAAATTATTATTATTTAAAATTATTGGAATGTGATGTGGTATAATTTTTATGACATATTTTTTGTCAAAGGTTTTTGACAAAATCGCAGTATGGAGATGGTGGTGGAAGGCTTCGGTCTGAAGCTCACCCAAAAGGATCTTCACACGCTGGTCGATTTAAATTGGCTCAACGACGAAGTGATTAACTTTTATATGAATCTACTGATCGCCAGAGGTACATCTTCGAACAAATATCCGAAAGTACATGCGATGAACACGTTCTTTTACCCAAAACTTCTGTCGAGCGGTCACTCGTCTCTGAAGCGATGGACCAAGAAGGTGGACATCTTTGCGCAGGATCTCATTATTATCCCAATACATTTGAATGTGCACTGGTGTATGTCAATAGTAGATTTCCGCGATAAAACAATTGTTTATTACGACAGTATGGGCAGTGATAATCCGAAATGTCTGGCTGCGCTAAAACTATATTTACAAGATGAGAGTCTTGACAAAAAGAAACAACTTTATGATATGAGTGATTGGATATTTTATTCCGCCAAGAATATTCCGCAACAGACGAACGGCAGCGATTGTGGTGTATTCTCTTGCATGTTCGCCGAATACGTCTGTGCAAGCAGGAAGATAACGTTCACGCACGATGACATGCCGTACTTTAGGAACAAAATGTTTAGGGAAGTAATAAATGGAAATATTATATAAAAAAATTTTTTATTGAATAAATGTTTATAATATAAAATATAAAAATATATGTGATTAATATTGTATAAAAATTTTTTTATTGAATAAATGTTTTATAATATAAAATATAAAATATATACGTGATTAATATTCCTTCCATTATACATATACGTACATACATATATACATACATACATTCATACTAGTACATTACATTACATTACATTACATTACATTACATTACATTACATTACATTACATTACATTACATTACATATTATATTACGTTACATACATATATTCATATGTATATACGTACATACATTTTATTACATATATTGCATACATTACATACATACATACATACATACATACATATATACATATTATACATACATATATACATACATACATGAATCTTCACTGTTCCTTATCATATAAAGGTATGCGATAATGTCCCCAAGGCAATGTATCTGTCGAATCCGGCACGATATATCGCTTATCGTCGTAAGGACTCAGAGCGATTTTCGTCTCACTGATAGTGTACACTTCGTGCATTTTCGATCGTATGCACGACTGCGGTCGAGTCATTTCGATCTCATCGTTCAGACACCGCGTGTAGTCGTCGAACGTAATGGTGCGCGCGATAACGTTGCTTTTGACACCTTTAGCTTTTTTACAATCTTTTTTGCCATCGACTCGCAAGGCATACATTTTCGCCCTAAGTCCAACGAATTCGGTCATGATCGCGCCGTTGTTTTCGTCCTTCATCAGGCCCGGCACTTTTTTATTCACGAGAGGTATACCGTAAGCGTTATCTACCGCGTAATCACTCGTGTCGAACCTGGCTATATCACGTTTCATCGTCTCGTACGCGTCGTCGCACTCGATATGATAAATCAAACTGTCCGTGTCGGTATACATGATTCTACACGAGTCGCGGTACAGGGGAGACATGTACTCGTGGTGAAATTCGTATAGGCATACCTTCGACAAGTCGAGGATGCACATGCCGACGTAGATCGGTTTGTCGAATTTCACCTCGAGTTTGCGCATTTCGACGGCTACCAGATTTTCCGAAAACACGCTCCTGCTGTGGAAATTCGGTCGCGCGATCATTGCCTCCGCGCCGTATCGTCCGTCCCACTTCGTCAGTAACTTTACATCGACGTGATTGCGTACATTCTCCATCGTTTTCCCGAAAACTGCGTTATTCATTAATTTATATAAATTTTTTTCGAACTCATTTTTGGCCTGTGTTCTAAATTCTGTATTGAGTTCGATGTAAGCGCGGAGCCACGCAGATTGAACGAATTGTAATACGCGATGTATTTTTGTGACGCGAAGACCGTGGCGCGTGCACTGCTGTAGATTGCGATAATGAATAACGTAACGCTCCTTATCGTTCACCGTGGCGAGAAGTTTGTCCTGCCGTTTGCCGGGCGGTTTATCGCGCGTTGGACAGAACGGTAGGTCAGTGTGCGCGTTGTGTTTATCCTGCGGATACTCTAGGTCGACCTCGAGAATATAGCCCGTAGGCGAATCCAAAGCGATCGCGTTATAGTCGAAATTCGACGTCTTCGACCCATCGAAACTCCGCGTAGGGCAATGGTTGACACATCGCCCAGCCGTACAAATTGTTGACATCGAAGTACATTAGATACGATGACGGTTTCGATGAATTGTACGACTGCATGTACTTATTGTTGGCCTGCGCGTATCTGCCGGAACATTGACTCAGGCCGCCGCGAATACCACGTTCGATAAACATAACCATGTCAATGTCGGTCAGCAGTTCGAAATTGACACACGTATGTTTCAACATGGCATCCCACGTAAAGCCTGGTAAAGTGTAGTAGTACGCGGGATCGAGTCCGTAACTCGCGACGCAGCTGTCGCGGAAATTTTCAAACACGTCGGCCAACAGCAAGACATCGGTTTTCAGGTATAGATCGCTGTATTCGCCCAGGGTTTGAACGGAGAATCGCTGCCATACGTTCGCGGCGTGCGAGTAATCGCTCTCGGATACGGTTTCACCGGTCAAGGAACTGTAAAATGAATCGCGCGGCGGTAAACACGTATCCTCCAGCTTTTTGACGCTGTCCACGTATTCGTATGGAAAGACACCTTTTCGCGTCAATAATTTGAAATCGTCGTCGGATAACGCGGAAAATTTGGAACGTATAATTTTTAATTTATCCTTGTCGAGGAAGGATGCCAATTTTGCGAGACTCGCGCTCAGAAATTTATACGAGTCGATAAATCTTAATTTTATGTCGCTGCGCGAATCTGATCTTTCCGCTGTGTCTTTCACATGCTTCGTGAATGAGATGTACTTTTCCTTTGTTATAGGCAGTACATCGATCGAGCCTTCGAACGCGGCAGCTATCTCCTTGATAATAAAGTGTGCGTCATAGCCCGACAGATTGTGGAATATTACTGGGATGAAGTGAGAATCCTTATAATTCAGATTGCACGTCGAGTGTGCCGGACCTCTGTAACGCCCGGTCAGGTGGCAATGATCGCGTTCACGATTATCATCCGGCGCGAACGGTTTTTCACATATGTGACATTGCGTCGCGCTGCGAAATGTCTCCCACTCCTCTCGCGTTAGGTCTACCATGCATACATTGTCTGACAAGATATTCTTTACGCGATGCGCCAATCCTTTGAGTTCCTCGACGAACCACGCGACGCAGTCATTATCGCGACGAAATCGATACCCTGATAACGTTTTGTCGTACGAGCACTGTATGTAGTATGCTATACTACATACCCGATGATGTTGATAGACGTATGACGCGTGTTCCGTCTCCGGTTGTGTCTTCTGCAGCACGCACTCCAGATCGGCATATACCACGAAGGGAAGTCGCTCTTTCCTGCTGTGGTTCTTGAAGCTCAGCCACTTGTTGTCCTCGCTCGGCAGTCGGATTGCGCATTTGTTTACCTCTCGGCAGTCCACAGTGTGAGACTGCAACTTGTCGCTCGAACTAAAATAGTGAAGACATCTGCAAAAAAGAAACACAAATATTATAAATTTTTTTATATACAAAATATTCTATATATTATTTAAAAAAGTATAGACACTTACCGATCACAAATGTACTTTGTGTGTCTATGTTTGTTAATTTGTGAGCTCACGAGGCGGGATAGATGCTTAATCCACGCAAAATGTCCAACATTGTTGTCTCGTGGATCCTGCACGTACAGCAGATTCACATGTTTATCACTCGTGCGGTCGGTAAGCCGTATTGGAAGAACGGTTGACGTCTTCTGTCCCTCGATGGTATAGACATTGACGGATATATTGTTGAGCCGTTCAAACTTTTTAATTTGACTCAACGTCATTGGAAACTCAATGTCTCGTACATTCAATACCGTTGAATAATGCGGGTATGATGATTCCCGTTCTGAATGTCTTTCGGCTGGATGCAAGGCGGCTACCACTGACCATGCAAAACACGCATTGTCCATAGACAGTACATTGATTACCGCATTCTTCGTTTTAATGTCTTGAGGCAATTTCAAGTGACACCCCGCGCGCAAAGGATTGTATCTGTTGACGTTCACCGTCAAATTGAGGATTCGCGTCAACGCCCACCCACTGTCGCGTTCCTGGAACTCCTCGAGTTTCGCTAATGTGGGCTCGATAACGTGCCGCTCGTACCACTCGCGCAAGTGCGATGTACGACAGAGTTCTTTGTTATTTGTATTAAAACTCTTATTGGCACGTTTATCGCCCGCCACAAACTCTCCGTTGAACAAGGTGTTCACTTTGACACAGTTATGTTTTTTTATAATGTCTCGCACTCGCTTGCACACTACGCTGCAGGCGTCTTCCAAAAACTGCCGCGGTTCTACATGGTCTGTATTAATTACCGCACCGGTCATTATCCGCGATTCGAACGCGGCGTCGATTTCTCGCCATACGAGTTCTGTCGCGCGCGTGTCGCCACTGTTACCGGCATTCGCATAATCACCACCGCTACGGATAAATTGTCTTTCCAATCGCGTCTTCGCACCCTCGAGTCGCGCGATTCTGGCAACTAACTTTTGCCTCTGCCCGATTGAGAGCCGCGGACGTTTGGCACGACAACCTTCTTCGAGCTGCTCGACGAATTCCGTGCATTGCAGCGCCCATGTAAAATATTCACCCAAGGTAGCGACTTGGTCGGACAGCTCCAATAGATCGCGTTCGGTTTGCTCGAATTGATCCATGTTTGATCTATTTCGCACAAACTCAGTTCAAACTCGCTATCATCATTATTGTTCTTTCTCTTCGAGTTGTTCGCTCGAATCTTCATTCATTTCGCGCAATGCAGCTCGTGCTTGTAGAGTATTCAAGCGATAGTATTCCGACCATACGGCGTAATCACCTTCACTGTTCCTAGGTACTTCGAATTTAACTCTATCCCACCGATTCCAAAGTTTATCGCAAAACGCCTCTTCGTCTTCAGCGCTCATGTAACGGAATCTCTTTGGAATTTTCATCGCAACTCCACTCATATACCGTTCCGATCTATTACCAAAAGCTATTATTGTTCGTATCCACAGTTCTTCCCGCACACATGGATTTCCGATCGCCCTTCGCAGAGAGTACGTCGTCAGATTCCAGCGAGCGTCCTCCTTCATCTCCTGACTCCAGCGATTCCGCTCCCCCGCCATTTCACCATATAAGTTCGGTGATGGAGTCGCTCTGTTTTGCAGCGAGTCATCGGAATCGGAATCGGACGCATACATAGTCATTTTATTCATTATTTCTTCCATTTCAATTGTCCCCGTTTACAATGTAAACTTGATCCATGTTTGATCTATTTCACACAAATATAAGCACCGTTTCTTCTTGTTCACTGTTATTAAAAAATGTTCACGTCGCGAAAAAGCTAATGTTTTTATTTTCGCTGACATTCGCCGCAATCCTTAATCATTGGAGCGGGACCGTCGATGTGCGTTTCCTGCCACGGTTGATTCCAATGTTCGTCACAGCGACGATAGGTCTGAACCTCCAAATCCACCTTTATGTGCTCCGGAAGTTTGTCCCACACGTAGTGGATGTGATCGCCGCACATTTGCAACAGAACGGCTTTCGGCACGAATTGCAGCTGTTCGGCGCTAAAATCGCGAATGTCCGACGGTCTCGACAGCAGGACGAACATCTTTGCGACTGAGCGATAAAAGAATCTCTTTTACAGAGCACTTGCACATGATAATGTTCAACCATAAGTTTTTTAATCGCAATTACTTTGAATATGCCTAAGCATATTTTATTCGCCTATGTGCAGTAAAAGGAAACTCAGTAAAAATAGTTGAGAATCATAAAGTGTGGGATATGTTAATCATATATATCAGGCCATAGGGGCTTTCAAAGAATAAATGTTACATTCTCATATTACAAAACAAATTTATTACCGCTATTGCATATGTCTGATTCACATATATGCAACTAAAAGGAAACTTAATAGAAAAATTATAAATCATAAATATGATATATTAAATCTTGTATATCAGGCCATAAGGGCTTTCAGAAAGTAAGTAATACATATCTATATTGCAGAGTAAGTCTAATTACTGCTATTGTATATATCTAAACGTATTCCATCCACATATATGCAGTCAAAGAAGATTTAGTAAAAAATAGTTGAAAGTCATAAGATATGACATATAAGTCATGTATGTTATGCCATAAGGGCTTTCAGAAGATAAATATAACATTTACATGTTACAAACAAGTTCATTTATTGCTGTTGCATATGCCTAAACATATTTATCCACACATGTGTAGTCAAAAGAGACTTGATAGAAGCGGTTTTCAATTACAATAGTGATATGTAGATCATGCATATAAGGCCATATGGGCTCACATAGTAGTTATTACGTATTTATGTAATAAAATGAAATTATATACTGCGGTTATGCGTGCCTGAGCCTGTATAATTTTCATATGTACAATCTGAAGAGGAGTCAAATATATAGCAGCCTATAATCAGTAACGACTGCTCCTACGGGCCAGTCTCAGAGAGATATTAATTGTATATCATTACACAACATTGCATCACTTACCAGAAATTGGTTCAACACTATGGTCTCACAAAAGCGATGTAGAACCTGTTTCATGTAAAAAAAATAGTGTCGACTGGCCAGCGTAACAGATTATATAAATGCAAGGCATAACCTCAAAGGAGATATGTAAGTTATATGTCATATCCATATCCATCATTAGAAGTATGCATAATACAAAATCATGCAATTAGACACAAGTTTATTTATTTGCAACGTACATAAAGTAACATTACAAGATAATACAGTAAGACGAAAGTTAATAACACTGAACAATATGACAAAGGCAATATTTGAGAGCGGAAAGAAACTCGCAAAGCATATTAACTTCGAGTAATAATACTATCGATTCGCTAATATATATACAATTCCATGTGGATCGCAGATCAATTAATAGTTAATATCAGTTAACGACATGCGACTGTCAAATAAGAACACACTTGTGGTTTGGTCCACAAGTGAGACTATATGATATAATATAATCCAACGACGGTTCAGATTACAGTCCATAATTTCAATGACAATTAGAAACGCAAATCATTAAATCGCATAAATCCGTAATAGCGCAAAACTAAGATGATGTCAACGCGAGAAAGTATCCCGGCACATAACCTATGTGCACTATGTATTATCTCCAGAGATCCGGGGTGTACTTATCCAAACCACACACCCGGGAAGCACAATTAATACGCTAATCCAAAGCGTTTGCACAAAAATAACAACGTTATCATTAGAATTACTATCGCAAAAATCGTAAGCGCAATTACGGCGCGTGACACGGTGTCTCCGGCGACATCCTAAGGTATATGTTCATATGGACCACGATCGCACCGGGAGGTCCGTACGACGAGGACGGCGCACGAGTACTCATAGTCATATTTGCGTTCAAAGCACAGCCAATATTAACGTTTTAGCACGTAATACGAATTATATTACGGCCATATATATTCTCCACTAGCCGTTTGGACCGCGATCCCGATTATTAGCGACCATAAAACTCCGTTATCACATGAAGCCGATCCACCTCGATCTTTCCAGTATTGCCGTATGACGGATCGTACAGAAAACGAAAAGTTAGACGTTCATATCACACACGAGAACAGTCAAACTCACCAGAAATCATTGTAAAAGTATAAAAACGTCCTGCTTGTATTGTAATAACGTCCATGTATTCTTATATATAAGCCCATCAGATTCATATCAAGACCATCGTAAATTTGCCGTGTGCGATATGCGTGCGTGGTATTCTCCCAGAATGAATGTAGATTTCTGTCAATAATTATGAGAGATCAATAATAATATAATCTAAAATTACAATGAGTAATTATTAAATTAATTATAATAAAATTATAGAATAGTCTTTCGAAAGACTTCGAGGAAATTGTCTTTCGAAAGATTTCTCAATTTACGCCGACGCGGACGTGGAAGTCCATCAAGCTTCCGCGTCAATCGAACTATTGCAATATGCATAGGAATGTGCGACAACGCAGTTCGGCAATCGCGGAACCGCGGGATCACAGCGAGATTGCGAATGCGCTCGGTCACTGACCGACCTCATTCGGGGGGCCGTCGAACCCGGCGGAAAAGCGCTGACAGGACATAAGTCAAAATAATATAAGGGACCGCCGAAGAAGTCGGGACGGAGAGTAGTACAACCGACACTCTGCCCGTGCCCGTTCCCGTAAGCCGTGTCGCGTAGCCAAAGTATACATTATAACGAAGTACGGACGAGTAGTAGTAAGTGCAGAAGGCAAAGCCAAGTGTAAACTAGTAAATGTAAAGAGGCGTTGAAATAAAGCTCCAACGTAAGGTAAAACGAAGTGAAGTTAATTTAACGACGCCTACTCTCCGTTCCACCTGCGAACCCGAACCCTTCCTAGTCTGCCCGCCTGTGCCTGCCGAGTTCCAACTCGTAAGGTCAAGAGATCCCAGAAATAATAAACGTTTTGCCGTAAGCCGTCACCAACCGGCGACGCGGCATAACATAATTTTGGTGGCAGCGGTGGGATTGACCGGAGCACCAGGACAACTAGGAAAGATAAATATCTAACAGCAAGCCTGCCTAAGGTACGCAAATAAAGTCTATCAGTCAACACTAAGTACGACTAACGAGGAAGAATCCTGAAAAAAAAATAAGTACGGTGTAACGTCTGTGGAGTAATCAAGAACCAGATCGACCGGCGGAAATAACCAAGATACAGAGCGACCAAGGTATCAACCACGGTACTGAGCCAAAAGGAATCGATCAAGGCACCTTCTAGGACACCAAAGGGCGAAAAAAAAATAAAAGGCCAACACTCAAGGCCAAGTGCAAACATCCAGAGGACCGGCAGGACGCGCCAATCGGGAACGTCAACCGATCCGGATCCAACGCAGAAGCAGCGGACAACGCCAAAGCAGCGGACAACGCCAAAGCAGCGGACGACGCCGACACAACGAACAACGCAGAAGCAGCAGCCACGTTCGACAACCAGCATCCTACTTCATGCCAGGGCCAGCCGCAAACAACGGAGCCTGCAAGCGACTATGCGAGCTGTACTCAGTGATGTGATACCGGCCCGGTTTTTCGCGCATGCGCCCCCCTCCACTACGCACACAGAGTGACGCTCGGTCTATCGGTGTGTCGGCAGCGCTCGGCAGTGCCGAGCGAGAGGGAGAATATTACTCCCTCCTTGTCGCTCTCACTTAGCTCGCGCGATCGACGATGTTTTTACGCTGGAAATGCTTCCTCGGTATCTCGGCGTGAATCTGAGTTGCCGTTGCACAATAATCAAAGAACGATCTTTGGAATAATGTAGAGATGTAAAAATAATTAATAAACAAAAAAAATTGTAGTAAAAAATTATGTTGATCCCTCTTGCAGAAATTTTCATGCTTTGACCTATACGATCCTATTATTTTGACAATTCCTTTCCGAAAAAAATTCCGTAAAAGAGAAAACACGTATTTTTTTGTTTGGCCTACAATTAATATTTCCGAGTGTAATATTTGTAAGAAATTGCATTTGTCGGTAACTGTTACTTTTAAGTTAATTAATATCTTGCAAATATTTAATTTTATATATACGTATGGGGTATTTTCGTTAACAAATATATTTATATAAAAACTATATTTTATATATTTATTTATGTCGAATAACCTGATATATATGTATATATAAAATTAAATATTTGCAAGATATTAATTAACTTAAAAGTAACAGTTACCGACAAATGCAATTACTAGACTCTAGTAAGTACCCACATATAAAAATAAGTGAATGTGTTAACAAATAACGATCATTATAAATTCAAATCAAAACTTAAGCAACGATTTTTTCTGCAAGCACCTTACATTGTAAACTAAACAGTCTTGGTAACTCTTAACACACAGTTATCGTTATACCTATTGTCTATGAATTACAAAAACAACTTTAAAATTTTATCAGTCTCCAAAATTCAATCAGTTTCAAAATTTCAACTTTGGGCGCGAAATTATCAAACTCAATCATTTCACTTTACAACCTTAAAATATATAGAAAAGAAACGTGTGTTTCTAAAATCATTTTGCAATCTAATTTTATAGTGTTTTAGCCTATCAAATGCGTCAAATTTAATTATGTAATGTAAATATTATATTCGTACAAAATTACCTTTTTTAAAAAAAAGGTAAAAAAAGGCGCCAAGTACACGCATAGTAGTGTATATGTATTATGTTGTTACCTCGAAAAAAACAAAGTGGTAGTATAATACCTCCAAATAGCTTTACCCTGTACATACTGTTTATAAAATGCGTAATACTACAAAAAGGCGTGATATCCGTACAAAATTACCTTTCTTAAAAAAAAGGTAAAGAAAGGCGCCAAGTACACGTATAGTAGTGTATATGTTGTTACCTCGAAAAAAAAGAAAGTGGTAGTATTATACCTCGAAAAAACCTAAGTAACAAGTGGTAGACGTACTCTTTGTATCTCGAAAAATCTCGAAAAAATCTAAGCAGTAGTATCTTTATTTCCAAAAAATTATAACCCAAGTGATACACATCACAAAATTATGTTACCTTATCAAAGAAGAGTTGCGTTTCAAGTGATCTATTACAATTACAAAAAAGAAATAATATCTCTTTAAATTACAGCGCCAATTACAGAGAGAACATATATATTGCCTCAAAAAATAATTGTTGCACTACTTTGAAAAATCTTTACATGGTGTCAATTAGAAAAAGAATGTATGATAACAATTTTATAAGATTAAAAAATTTTATTTAAATTTAACAAGGGAGTACAAGATATTTAAATACAAAGTTTACATGTGTATTTTTTAGTGGTCACAAAGAATTACAGAGGAACAGTACAAAATAAAAATATTTTATTAAAATATTTAATCCAACGAGGGAATACAAGGTATTTAAATACAAAGTTTATATATGTATTTTTCAATAGAATAAAAGATTTAATCACAAAGAATTACAGAGATAGTACAAAATAAAAATATTTTATTAAAATACATAAATTTTTCTTGTAAAAAAACTTGGCGCTGCTAGACCTGGAAATTTTAAATAAATAAATAAACTTATCCTATACTTAATTATAAGCCGCATTATTCGCCGTCGTCACGCACACCCATATCACTCGCTCGCACATACATACGCACCACGCTGATAATCATTTTGTTACTCCCGTCGCATTCTTCTATGAATTATTTTTATTTATTGTTATCCTTATTTATTTAAAATTTCGAGGTCTAGCAACGCCAAGTTTTTTTACAAGAAAAATTTATGTATTTTAATAAAATATTTTTATTTTGTACTATCTCTGTAATTCTTTGTGATTAAATCTTTTATTCTATTGAAAAATACATATATAAACTTTGTATTTAAATACCTTGTATTCCCTCGTTGGATTAAATATTTTAATAAAATATTTTTATTTTGTACTGTTCCTCTGTAATTCTTTGTGACCACTAAAAAATACACATGTAAACTTTGTATTTAAATATCTTGTACTCCCTTGTTAAATTTAAATAAAATTTTTTAATCTTATAAAATTGTTATCATACATTCTTTTTCTAATTGACACCATGTAAAGATTTTTCAAAGTAGTGCAACAATTATTTTTTGAGGCAATATATATGTTCTCTCTGTAATTGGCGCTGTAATTTAAAGAGATATTACTTCTTTTTTGTAATTGTAATAGATCACTTGAAACGCAACTCTTCTTTGATAAGGTAACATAATTTTGTGATGTGTATCACTTGGGTTATAATTTTTTGGAAATAAAGATACTACTGCTTAGATTTTTTCGAGATTTTTCGAGATACAAAGAGTACGTCTACCACTTGTTACTTAGGTTTTTTTCGAGGTATAATACTACCACTTTCTTTTTTTTCGAGGTAACAACATATACACTACTATACGTGTACTTGGCGCCTTTCTTTACCTTTTTTTTAAGAAAGGTAATTTTGTACGGATATCACGCCTTTTTGTAGTATTACGCATTTTATAAACAGTATGTACAGGGTAAAGCTATTTGGAGGTATTATACTACCACTTTGTTTTTTCGAGGTAACAACATAATACATATACACTACTATGCGTGTACTTGGCGCCTTTTTTTACCTTTTTTTTAAAAAAGGTAATTATGTACGAATATCACGCCTTTTTGTAGTGTTACGCATCTTAATCTTATAAACAATATATCTTATAATCTTATAAACAGTATGTACAAGGTGTGAAGCTAAAGGTGTTACGGACTATTATTTCTAAAGAAAACAACAATTTAATATTTTGCTTAGTTTTTTAAAAATAATAATCTGTAACGTTTTTAGTTGTACACCTTGTTAATGCTATACATATGTATACCACAGAAAAAAATTACTACTTAAAAATAAAAATGTAATGTGTCTGAAGTTGTTAATAATAGTTAAAACGTTTGACACACACACACACACACACACACACACACACACACACACACACACACACACACACGCGCGCGCGCGCGCCTTAGGGTAGCAGAAGAGAGAACAAGAGAAAAGTATCTTCGCGAACAATGGAGCTAGTCTCATGACGATGAGTCAAGTATGTACAAGAGCGAGATCGCAATGACCGATATGCAAGTGGATTAACCTAGTCGCGAAACGTTCACCCGTTATACTGTTGAAGAACCGACCGCATAACATTCCGTCTTTTTCTAATCCCGCTGTGAATCGATTTTCCAGCTAACGTATATCTTATGTCTTCGCAAAGCGTAACTTTTAAATCCTTTAGGGAGATCAATCACTTCAAGACGACACATTTTTTTTAGAGTGATTGAAGAGAAAGACAGAGAGCTTGTAAATGTCGCAAATAACGTCTTGGACGAGTATAGTAGCGTATACGTCAAGTCGGGAGGCGAATAGAAGTTAAGCAATGGAGAAAAAAAAGACAGACCAAGATATGCGAGTTAATTCAGTTATGATATATTTTTATATATTTTACAGAAGACGTATAAAAGATGTAAGAGGACTTGCGGTAAAAATTCATGCAAGTCTTAATAACTTCAAGGATTAAACTGACGAATATACAAAAGCTACTAAATGTACTCAAAGCTACTTAATGATTAATACAATGCTAAATGAAGTGTTGTACAAAATTTGAATAGAGTCAAAGATTGCGGTCAGCTACATATATACACGAAAATTATTATATACACGAAAATGAATTACGAATGATTATTACGTAACGATGTTCATTGCGCTATATTTTCGCTTTAGTTAAAAAATTATAATAAATTATAATAAATTGAGTTAATCGCAGCGCGCGACAAAGTTATGTACGTGAGCACTGTGAGCGAGTTAATGATTGTAACCTTACTTGTATACATTTCCTAGAAAAATATTTCTATATTATGTTTAACAACAATATTAAATATTAACATTTCATAACTGCCTAAACGTTTCCAGTTGAGCGCAATTGCACGAGTTACGAATCATTTATAGACTCTTTTTCTCAGTTAACTAGTTTCTACTGCATTGAAATGTTGCATAGAAAAAAAATGTATTAGCATATCGCGCTAAGAATCATAGATATCTAAGTAAACAATTAATCAAATATATACAGTATATATGCGTACATCTGGATTAATCCGAAAGCTTAGTCTCCATCTTTTGAAACATAAAATAATTTTATGCCACAACAGTGAAATGCGGAATATTAAATAAAATACGCCATTTAACAATAACTTCTAAGGTAACAAGTTTAATCTACGGTGACCTAAATTTAAACGTGAAAAGAAATTAAATTATTTCAATGAGTTCTCGAATCGTCCCCAATCAGAAATAGACATGAGTCACGTAAAAACGAATTTCCTAATTCGTCTGAGTTATTCGATACAATGTTCTAGTTTAAATGTGACACTACTCTGTAAAATGTTAAGTTTTATTGTTTTCTCTACTCTACGATCAATATAACAATCTTTATAAATTTCTTTCTAAATAAAAATATTCTACACAATCGGAAAACTATTTTACAACATGAGTAAAGAACGAAGTCAAAAAGCGAAATAATCAATTTTGACGCGATTAAAGGGGATCATCAATAGCGATTGTATTAAACTCTAGTCCATACTGACTAAGAATCGCGGATTATGCGTGAAAATTGTAGAGTTTCTTGACAACTCTTATGTACAGATGGATTCAAGTGTTTCTGGCTTCATTCATCTGGTCCCATGCCTACTTGTTCAGCATGTCCGTTCATTACCAGTTCTTCAGTAAGGGAAATTAGCTTTAAAAATCAATTAATTTCAATTAATTTGCGCATCTGCAAAGAGATTCTCGAAAGATTGGATAATAATAACTACTTACCTCATAATTTTGTATCATAAAATAAATATTTGCATAAATATTAGTTTGAATGCGACCTTCAATCTGAGTTTGGGCAGCAACTCCCTTTGAGGAACAATTTTGTACCACATTGTAAGCTTCTGTCGACCATTTACCTGCAAAAGAGTAACATCAAAGTATAATTACATATCCAAAGATAAATAATTTTGAGTGTAGAGATGTATATATCTAAAATCTGCTTACACGTAGGAGTTGATAATAATCTCGTTGATTGAAATGTGGCTTGGATCAGTCAACTCGCGAAACTGTAATATAATAATAAATCGATTAGAATTTTCGGAAACATTACTTCATACGATTCTTTCACACGATGACGGTTAATGTTAATTTCCGATTACCTTATTATTACGTTTCGCGTGTTCTATACTTGTCGTCATGACGAAACATCTGACCGAGACATTGCGCTTCTTGGCTATCTCAATATCTCTCTTTCTCGAAGCTGGATCAGGATTGGTATTGTCTATAACTATACTTTTTCCTTGATTCAAGTATTGTTGGACTGCAGCAATGCACTTCTGCCAGCTGCCTAAAGTGTCTTTGTTGACGTATCCGTATTCCTTCAGATAATTCTTTGCAAAATGCGATTTTCCGGAGTCTGGACTGCCGACCATAAGGTACCACCTGTTAATGGATATCTATAAGCACGAGGAAAGAGCGGGCCTCTGTTCACATTTGACGTTCACGATGATATTCGTGTTATGCACGGTGCTTCTGTCGAAACCGACACGGAGAAAAAGTTACGGTTGCTACAACAGAATAATAATGTTAATTTCTCGCCCATCCATACAAAAGGGTTATGGAAACCATGGTACTCTGGAAGTGACCTATATGGTTGCCCTAACCTTAGGTGAGGGTAGCTACTATATGGATGTTGCAACCATAATATATGGATGTTACAACCATAATGATTATGTGTAGGTACTAATGCTAAATATAAAAAAATTATTTATTTCGAAATTTTATTACTATTTTTCAACTAAATTTGTTTCTTAAGATGCAGTCTATGATTATAAATATTTTCTCGTATTTGAAAAAATACACTTACCTTGGTGGGATTCGAACTCGGGACCTCTGGATCGTGAGCCAACTGCCTTACGTGGTAGACTACTTCTTAATTTAATGTAAGTGTTATATATAGTCTACATATGTCATAATCAGCGCAAATATATAATTTTTCAAAAATCATCTTAAGAAACGAATTCAGTTTAAAAAGAGTAATAAAATTTTAAATTGGATATATGATATAATATTTCTTAATGTCGGGTGAATGTCAGAAACCAGTGTCGGCTCATTACGAAATTTTGTGTTCGTAAATATATTTATGAAAAAAGTATATTTATAAAGTTAAACATCCTTATCAAATCCTTATCAAATCTACTTTATTCTATGCAGAAATTCTTTTGCGCGCGCAATGGAACTAAACTCTCAATCAGTGATTCAGTGCTGTACCGTGCAGCTATATCTTATGGATCTCTCAACCATAATATTTGTGCTGCAGACCACATAAGAGAGATAGCAATAATCCTTTGGTTGAGGCAACCATATACGAGGGTATTGTAACCGAATGTCACGTATCGTAAGAACTACGGTTATTAAAACTGTATAAATGAGTATATCTTAACAGCTACATTCAATGTAATATCAATTTAACTTGAATTCACATACATTTCTTTTTCAATCATAGAGAATGTTGTTGTAACAACCGTAGCAATTTTCTCCGTGGAGGAATCACATGCCGGAAAAATTTAACTTAGGTATTTATCATTAAAAGAATACTTTGTATAATTCTCTTTTATGTTATTTCTCATTAGATCATGGTACGAGAGGAACAAACACATTTTTCTAGCGAGTAGATGGGAACCTTTTGATCCAACGAAAAGTTATGACAAGTATACAGTGTCGGATAAAAATAGGAAGAAAGATAAAATCTGATAAACTTAGATTCAACGAATTGTCCAATTTCGTTTAAAGGATTCAGATTCAAAGGACTGTAATTTAGTAGAGCTACATAATCGAGTAAATGAATTAAATATTATCACATAACTGAATGAATTTGAATCTGAATCGCCAAATTTTATACTTAATATTTCAACATATATTTTTGCTTCTCTCTTTCTGTATGCATTTCTCTGTTTATGTATATGTGCATGCGTGCGTGCGTCGTGTACATGCACATGTATATAAGAATACACATATACACGCACACACGTGGCGTCTCCCGCGACTGCTCTTTTAAAATATGCAATTAATAAATTATAGCGTAAATAAAAGAGTATTTTTCATTATAAAATTTGTCTTTAATTCACTTCTTTTTCATTAATGTTCTACTTCCATTTCTAAAAAAGGCATGTTAAATCAATATTCGAATTTATCGAAATTTATTAATTGTTGTCGCTTTTCCGCGATGCCGATTGGTTCTCAGGCTACGCTTACTTCGTGAGCGGCTGTCATTGTATATTTTGACAGTTATGTGTATAAAAGAGTTAATAGTACACGGAGAAAAAGTTACGGTTACTACAACAGAATAATAATGTTAATTTTCGCCCATCCATACAAAAGGGTTATGGAAACCATAGTACTCTGGAAGTGACCTATTGGTTGCCCTAACCTTAGTGAGGGTAGCTACTATATGGATGTTGCAACCATAATATATGGATGTTACAACCATAATGATTATGTGTAGGTACTAATGCTAAATATAAAAAAATTATTTATTTCGAAATTTTATTACTATTTTTTAACTAAATTTGTTTCTTAAGATGCAGTCTATGATTATAAATATTTTCTCGTATTTGAAAAAATACATTTACCTTGGTGGGATTCGAACTCGGGACCTCTGGATCGTGAGCCAACTGCCTTACGTGGTAGACTACTTCTTAATTTAATGTAAGTGTTATATATAGTCTACATATGTCATAATCAGCGCAAATATATAATTTTTCAAAATCATCTTAAGAAACAAATTAAGTTTAAAAAGAGTAATAAAATTTTGAATTGGATATATGATATAATATTTCTTAATGTCGGGTGAATGTCAGAAACCAGTGTCGGCTCATTACGAAATTTTGTGTTCGTAAATATATTTATGAAAAAAGTATATTTATAAAGTTAAAACATCCTTATCAAATCCTTATCAAATCCATTTTATTCTATGCAGAAATTCTTTTGCGCGCGCAATGGAATTAAACTCTCAATCAGAGATTCAGTGCAGCTATATCTTATGGATCTCTCAACCATAATATTTGTGCTGCAGACCACATAAGAGAGATAGCAATAATCCTTTGGTTGAGGCAACCATATACGAGGGTATTGTAACCGAATGTCACGTATCGTAAGAACTACGGTTATGAAAACTGTATAAATGAGCATATCTTAACAGCTACATTCAATGTAATATCAAGAGACACGGCAGTGTCTCGCGCCAAGTATACGCGGAGCGAGACCGACCGTGACTCTTTTACGCGACGCGACGGGTTGCGAGTATACGAGATGTTGAGATCTCGATAACGAGTAAACGGATCAAGTTCTAAGTAGGCTTGATCGATAGCTTGGGGTCGAATTAGGGGGGGGTTTCTGTTATAATATTCCGCTACGTGCCCTACGAGCGGAGATATTGCGACGCAAAGTCCAAATGTTGAAAATTTTATTTTAAGATACTTTCTTCTACGTCGACCGCTCTCATCTCAATATAACATATATATAACAGAAAAATGTCACTTTCACTTTTTCGACACTGGCGGCTAACGGCGTTAGTATCGCAGCGCAGTGCAGTGCAGTGCAGACAGTGCGTTTAGCGCGCTGTCAGTCAGTTCATCAATTATATCGCAGCGCAGTGCAGTACAGTGCAGACAGTGCGTTTAGCGCGCTGTCAGTCAGTTCATCAGTTAACCTATCTCGTCGAGAGACACGGTAGTACGCGCGGAGCGAGACCGACCGTGACTCTTTACGCGACGCGACGATTAATTCAAGGTAATTGTTTTATTATGTAATTATCTCCTATTCTATATATTACTGTTACTTATTTTACTGTTTACTACGTTTACGCGAGTGTTTACATACAGGTTAACCTATACTATATTATTATATATTGACGGCAGGGAACTGATACTGAGATCAATCAATCAAGGAGTTGACGGCAGGGAGCAGGGAGCTGATACTGAGATCAAGGAGCCTGTTCACACGAGGCGCGATTGCGGCCGCACGTTAACGTTTGCACGAGCCGCACGCTGTCGCGAGGTAAGGTGCGACAACGCGCGCATACGCGCGTACGCGAAACGGTAGTAACACCGTAATCGTGCCGGCGATATACTGAATTTGAATTGCTTCGTGCTTATCTGGAGATTTCGTATCCCTACATCGTGTTACCACCGCTGCCGGAAAAGAAGGTTCTCTACGCTTGGCAGAAAGTGACGACTGACACGTTCGATCCCGACTTCGTTGATCGCAGAAGAGCTGGACTCGAGGTACGTTTCCGATTTGCAATTATAACAGTATCGTGCGATGAATGTTGTACTAACCTCAAAGTCGGAGCATCCTTGCTCACCGCTACGGGATCGACGTAAAGTTTTAGCGGATTTTAATCTTCCGAATTAGCGTCGGAACAATATTAGTCTTCCATTATCTATCTATTGCCTCACAACTTTTCGATTTTAATATTCTGTAGCTGTATAGTTATTTGTACACAATCGTGATATTAATATACATCAGATTGTTCATGTTTTTGTGCTGTTACAGTTCTATGATTTAGAGGAACTGTTTCGTAACGGTGGCCCCGTGCCAGATACAAATTACATATTCCTGGGAGATTTTGTCGATCGGGGCTAGCTTAGAAACGTTTACTCGTCTGCTCACACTTAAAGCTAAATGGTCCGACAGGATCCGACAGGATAACGTTACTACGCGGTAATCACGAAACTAGACAAATCACGCACGTTTATTTGGATTTTACGGTAAGTGCGCAACGATACTTTCTTTTCTGGGCTTTTTTTATTTGTGTATAATAAAGCTTTGATTTCATTGGTTTCTTCATTTTCTGTTCTAGATGAATGCCAAAACAAGTACGGCAATGCTAATGCGTGGAAGTACTGTTGTAGGGTATAACTCCACTTTTGATTACGCTCGAATAAAATTCTGTTTTAGTTAATTGATGAACAGGTTCTTTGTGTACACGGTGGATTGTCTCCAGCTATTAGAACACTAGATCAAATTAGAACGATTGAAAGAAATCAAGAGATTCCACACAAAGGTATTAATTGTATAAAGTGATATGTCATTGCAAAAGTTACATAATAATTAAAAGTTACATGACTGGATATTTACTGTTATTGTACAATAATAATAAAATATCGTTGCTTAATTGCCATATTACAGGTGCTTTCTGTGATTTGGTCTGGTCCGATCCAGAAGATGTAGAAACATGGACAGTAAGTCCGCGTGGTGCAGGCTGGCTGTTTGGCAGCAAAGTGACTTACATGTTCATGGAAGTGAATGATCTTAAACTCATCTGTAGGGCGCACCAATTAGTTCAGGTAGGTATGTCTTTGCTCAAATATTTCTGTCGCAGATTTTTTTAAATATCTCGGAAGTATGTATTGATGACGCATATTTTTATCATGCAGGTTATAGGTACATGTTTAATGACAAACTCGTCACAGTGTGGTCGGTCCCAAATTATTGTTATTGATGTGGTAACATAGCTAGTATCATGCAGTTCACGACAGTGGATCAGAGATCACCAGTGCTGTTCCAGGCAGTGCCTGATTCCGAGAGAGTAATCCCACCTCTAATGCCCACTCCGTACTTTTTGTGATCTATCTTAAGTGGCTCATCTGTACGAATGCGGAAGAGAAATGTCTGTGTCTAGACTCTACGGAATCACATGATTTGATTGGCCGGATCCAGGCTGGTACCATGACGGACCCACACATTCATGAGAATATATCATTGATTATATACATATTACTTTAGAAAATTTTGATTCCCTTAAAAGAAATTATTTGATGCGTTCTACGATCAAAGTACGATACTTAGAGAGGACTGAATTGTCGTGTGATTGATCTTATTCAGGGAATGTTCTTTAGATTTTTTAAGAACTTTATCAGGTTTTACATGTTGTAAAGTTAATTACATGTTGTAAAGCTAACTTTTATATATCTACATAGTATCTGCCATTGCATCAGCCTGATTTTTGTAGCTCGAGAAAAAAAAAAGAAAACGATATTTTGCATCAGAGCAAATGTGAACATCCTGTGGTATAGACGCTTTTGCTGTCTACTATGTACATTCTGTAGAGCATTCATATCTCAGAGCAGCATTCTGGACTTTAATGTTCAAAAGACTAAGAGCTTTTAAATAATTTATGAGCGCGAATAACGCAAATAGTCCAGTGCTGTGTGTGAATATAAAAAGAAAAGAAAAGAAAAGAAATATCACGTTTAAACATTCCGGCAAAAAGTACACTCTCTGAGTACAGTAAATGCTTCTCTGACATTACAATCGTTGTGCGTAGAATTCAGATTTATTAAAGCGTGAGCATATATAGTACTGTTAAGGTCTTCCTGAACATATAAATGATCTGTTGCTGGTTTAGGTACTGTGTGTGCTGCGTACCGTTCTTTTTTCTTCTAAATGCGCAATCGGTGTTCTTAGCAAGAATCGTAAATTCGGCTCTTTTTCGCCGAAGTACAAATAGCGTGTAGCAGTAGCCAAAGTTTTCCTGCTTAGGTAAGGAAATCCGATAGCGGGATCGTTATAGCATCTGTAGAGAGTTGTCTTATTATTTTTATGCACATGGCATTTTTTACGCTTAATTTTAAGAAATTCCGAGCTCAAATATTGTCTTTAAACTACCTTGACACACATTAATGTTCTTTTCAAGAAAGATATCCACCGTTCGTTCGTCACACACACTTCTCTCTTCTATATATATATATATATATACATATATGCCAAATCGCTGACGTATTCAATAATCGTAATTAGCTAATTGTCATAAGTTCATTAATGTAGGGAGCAACTTGAAAAGAAAAAAAACCGAGACCCTTAGCAATGTGCCTCTAAATTAATAAGCGTTTGTGTAATATAATGATACGATATTGATATGACATAATTAATGGAAATGCACCGGCCATTGCGTATCATAAGCCTGAATTCTGACCATCGATTTTTGCTAGCTCACGATAATTCCTAAGCGATCACAGACCCGACAAATATGGCATTGACATTGTGGCACAGGCTGTCAAGTTGAGACTACTCTATTTTGAATTTTGTGATATAGACCGAAGGAGGCGTGTGCAATGGTCATGTCGATGTTTATAACGACTCTCCTTGTCGCACCATTCGAAGAGGTGTTTTGCGAAGACCCGTTATTCCAAGAAATGTAATAAACTTTTGAACAGTGCCTTCAGAACTATAACACGACGGTCTACTAGAAGTATAAATGCTTTCTTATTCTATTTCATAAGCCTTCCGCTATTGTTTTGGAACGAGCCTTTGCTTTTTCGCGAAACTTTTCTACGATATTTACGTTTTACGATTTTACTACCTTTTAGGTCTACTCTTACAATTTTACATCACGCGCGCGCGGTATATTCTCTATTTGTACTACATATTATAACGTACAATTACAATTGCGCGATACTTTACGCGAGTAATGTATTACATAAGGTAGAGAGGAGCGCATCTAGAACGAATTGGGACACGGAGCTTGCGTTACAAACTCGACTCGCTACATTTGCAGCCTCCGAGTCGTGAAACGGTTTTGCAACGACGGGAACGCCCTACGTGCGGTACGGACCCTGGTGGAAATCTTCTCATGGGTAGGCAAAAAGGGTAGGCAAAATTATAATTCTTTATATTTTAATTAGTAACTTCACTATCAATTTATTTTGTAATTACGCATTATAAAGATATTAATTACAAAACAGACACATTAAAATAAACTACAGCGATAAACAATATTACACATTGATCTTTCATTACTCTGGTGGAAATCTTCTCATAAGTAGGCAAAAAAGGGAAGATACTCATGGGGAGAATTGGGACTTTTTTGCCTACCCATGAGAAGATTTCCACCAGGGGATATCATTAGAAATCCTTAAAAAAAAGAAAAGAAGTATTAGCCTCTGTATCTATTGGGGTGTTCGCGGCGTTTCGTTTACCGGAATGCCTCTGTCTGTGATCGCTTTAATCTTATCGAAGTGTCCAAGCGCTTGCGGCGACTCGATATTAATAATCGGTAAGCTCGCGAGAGAGAGAACAAATAAAGACAATTTGCAAGATAAAAATAAATAACGAAGACTAATTTAGCTTAATGTGCTCCGTGCGGGAGCTTGAACACTGCGCATAATCCTTAAAGATCTCACAGGTAGACACCATTTTAAAACGATCATCATGTACCTTGAAAGTATAGACTTTGTTATGTTAATGTAATGAAGAACGTCTGTAATAAAAATGCGCAAAAAATCGCACTTGATCGCATTGTCAATAATAGAGAAGAACACGATCGCATAGTGCAGACCAAACGCTTTGGACCAAACGCTATGGTACATGAGCATATTTACAGTTCGAAGACCTAAGAGGCAGAGCCGCGGGGATACGACGACAAGAAGAAAGATGTCGTCAGCTAACTACCATTGGGGTAGACGAGGCAGAAGACCGAGACAGTAACATAATTATTTTTAAGCCGTATTTTTAAGCAGTAATATAACCCGTCAGTATTATATATTCGTACCTCTGACCATACACATATGAACACACACATACAAAGTGAATATGTGAATATGCTACGTTTCTTATACATACATGAAAACATAATTGCTAAATAAACATTTAATAAAACTATTATATTGTTATTTACTTCATACTTACCAAATCAAGTTTTATTTAATATGTATAATCTATTGTAACTGTAAATAAATTTATTATTTACTGTATAATTAAATGCTGGTACATTCAAGAAATTTGTAATTCTGACCTGGATTTATATCCTGTCTAAACTACACATGTATGTTTAAATTGATGTTTTACCTAGTTATTGCACCAATAATGTTTTAAATAAATCGTAGCTTTAGTTTTTAACGCAGGAAAAGAAAATTTAACGTTTAAGCGCTAACCAATGTTGATGCATTTTTCTGAAGAAATACTTACATATTGATTTGTTGCATATTCGAAATCTAAAATCCGAGCATGCTAGAAGCACTTTCATTATCTTCAATGTGTCAGGTATTTAAAAGAACACTAAATTTATCTTTAAAAATAGGCAAAATTCAAGCAGCTGTAACTTTGTTAAAAACGAATAAAATTTAAATTTAAAAAAAGGATTTTAAAGCTTGAAATCTCTACTTTTGAAAGTTTTTATCGTGGATTGAATAAGAAATGAGCATTTTGACTTTGATTGCTCATAACTTCCTTAAAAATCATCGTATTGCAATTCAAAAAACAGATTCTTAAAGCTGAAACTTTGCTTTATTGAACGGTATAATTGCCAAATTTTTTAAAATAACAAATAGACATGATACAAATGGATGAAAATAATGTAAATTATTTTTAAATGCAGAGTACTTAAAAGTACAAAAAAACATAAAGAATAAATTTGTTTTATTTGTATCATGTCTACATGTTATTTAAAAAAATCTATTTTCTTAGAAATAATAGTCTGTAACACCTTTAGCTTTACAATCTGTACATACTGTTTGTAAGATATATTCTTTATAAGACTAGTTAGAAGAGGATGCGTAACACTACAAAATGCATGATATCAGTACAAAATTACCTTTTTCAAAAAAGGTAAAAAAAGGGCGCCAAGTACACGCGTGGTTGTTACCTCGGAAAAAAACCAAGTGGTAGTATCATTAATTTTATCTCACAAAATTGTCTCACACAAATTGTCTCACAAAATTGTCTGACAAAATTGTCTCACAAAATTATTAAATTACAAAATTGTTACTTTATTCAATCCAAGTGATATCTATCTTAACAAAATTATTAAAAACAGAAGTCGTTTTGTTCGACCCAACTGGCCTAATAATTATTGTAATATATTTAAACTCACAACGTTTCGAAAAATTATCTCACAAAATTGTCTCACAAAAATTGTCTCACAAATTATTAAATTACAAAATTGTTACTTTATTCAATCCAAGTGATATCTATCTCGAAAAACCTAAATAACAAGTAGTATCTATTTAAAAAAAATATGTGAAATCTTTTAATACTGCGCCAATTACAAAGAGAGAATATATATATATATATATATATATATATATATATACCTTATGACAAAATTATTATTATATCACGAAATTGCGTTACCAAACTCAATCCAAGTGATATATATATTTCAAAAAAATATATAAAATCTTTAAATTACGCCAACTACAAAGAGAATGTATATATTGCTTTGAAAAATAATTGTAGTGCAACTACTCTTAAAAAATAAAACAAAATTGTGTTACCTAACTCAACCCAAGTGGTATGTATCTTTGTATTCCTGAGGATCTTTCTATCAACCCAAGTGGTAGTAGTTTTAATTCTCCTTGATAAAATTATAATATTACAAAGAATCATTTAATCATTTTAATCACAAAGAATTAAAGAGGTAACATTATAAAATAAAAATATTTAATTAAAATAAAATAAAAAAATTTTTCTTGTAAAAAACTTGGCGCTGCTTTTTTAAAGTCTATCCAGACAAATTTGCATCGCGCATAAACATAAGCGTAAGAAATTGATTGGTTCAGATATATGTGCAAAAGGAAATAGACCAATCTATCTCTTTATGCATATGCTTATGCACCTATGCAAGTTTGTCTGGTTTAACCTTAAAAAAGCAGCGCCAAGTTTTTTACAAGAAAAATTTTTTTATTTTATTTTAATTAAATATTTTTATTTTATAATGTTACCTCTTTAATTCTTTGTGATTAAAATGATTAAATGATTCTTTGTAATATTATAATTTTATCAAGGAGAATTAAAACTACTACCACTTGGGTTGATAGAAAGATCCTCAGGAATACAAAGATACATACCACTTGGGTTGAGTTAGGTAACACAATTTTGTTTTATTTTTTAAGAGTAGTTGCACTACAATTATTTTTCAAAGCAATATATACATTCTCTTTGTAGTTGGCGTAATTTAAAGATTTTATATATTTTTTTGAAATATATATATCACTTGGATTGAGTTTGGTAACGCAATTTCGTGATATAATAATAATTTTGTCATAAGGTATATATATATATATATATATATATATATATATATTCTCTCTTTGTAATTGGCGCAGTATTAAAAGATTTCACATATTTTTTTTTAAATAGATACTACTTGTTATTTAGGTTTTTTCGAGATAGATATCACTTGGATTGAATAAAGTAACAATTTTGTAATTTAATAATTTTGTGAGACAATTTTTGTGAGACAATTTTGTGAGATAATTTTTCGAAACGTTGTGAGTTTAAATATATTACAATAATTATTAGGCCAGTTGGGTCGAACAAAAACGACTTCTGTTTTTAATAATTTTGTTAAGATAGATATCACTTGGATTGAATAAAGTAACAATTTTGTAATTTAATAATTTTGTGAGACAATTTTTGTCAGACAATTTTGTGAGACAATTTGTGTGAGACAATTTTGTGAGATAAAATTAATGATACTACCACTTGGTTTTTTTCCGAGGTAACAACCACGCGTGTACTTGGCGCCCTTTTTTTACCTTTTTTTGAAAAAGGTAATTTTGTACTGATTTCGATTTACGCCCACTGCTCGTCGAAGGCTGCGGTTCTGTTTGTGTGGCATTTTTTTTTATTTTATCTTTTCTCACCGCAAGAACTGCCTTCTTGAGTTGCTCCTTGTCGACGGGAATCGACGGCGTCCTCGCGCCGATTCCTCGACGCGCCGACGACGACACGTCGTCGGAATCGCTCCGTCAGGACCCAGGGATTCTGTGATTTACGTCGCTTTGTACGGAGCAACGACGACGACGACGACGGCCACGACCACCACCACCACGACGACGACGATGACCACCACCGACACCACCACCACTACAACGGCGGCGACAATGACGCCGAGACGATGCGGCGAACGCTGGACGATGCGGTCGCACGCGCGACTGTCACTGACACAACGACCAACAACGACGATTTACCGCGGCCGGGAGTCGGGACGATCTACCACGCGCGCGGCATGTCAACTCTCGCGCGGAAATCACGGGATCTCAGAGCCGTGCCGTGCCTCGCCGTACCTCGCCGACGTGCCGTGAGCGCGAGCGATCTCGAAAACAACGGTCCGCCATCTTTTCGGTCGGCCAAAACACCCGTTTTGCGACGATACGTGCGTACCATTTCCCTCCTATACAAACTGACGCACGTGCAAGGGAAGACAGAATCACGCTTGAGGGAAACCTAACCTGAAATCGCCGTGAGCCGAAGTCGTGCGCCCGGCGCGCCACAGTAACGAGACTGACGGATAAACCCCGGGTGCTTACTGACGGATAAGCCCCAAGCACAAGTTTCAGGTTTGATCGCCCACGAAATATTAGACATCAACGATAATGAAAAAACTACACTGGATTCGTGTTCAGCATGCATTACTCTTTATAATCACGTACTTTGAGATTTGGAGAGCAAATATTATTGCAGATATTACAAAATTTCCACGCGCAGAAAATTTCACTTTCACCTTCCAAAAACACGTTTGCCCTCGTAAAAATCATAACACGGCAGATAACCTGCCAAAACTCCGTTGGTCACATGGGTACCATAAGCAGCGTTTACAATGTTAATAGCGAGTTCGCACAATATACAGGTTCCGAGATATTTGATTTGACGGTTCAACCCCGGCGACGGTTAGGCCCCGGTCTCCCCTACTTTGTATAATTCTCTTTTATGTTATTTCTCATTAGATCATGGTACGAGAGGAACAAACACATTTTTCCAGCGAGTAGATGGGAACTTTTTGATCCAACGAAAAGTTTTGACAAGTATACAGTGTCGGATAAAAATAGGAAGAAAGATAAAATCTGATAAACTTAGATTCAACGAATTGTCCAATTTCGTTTAAAGGATTCAGATTCAAAGGACTGTAATTTAGTAGAGCTACATAATCGAGTAAATGAATTAAATATTATCACATAACTGAATAAATTAAAATCACAGTCCTTAAATATACAATGTAGCTACAATATATATATATATATATATATATTATATATATATATATATATATATATATATATATGTATATATATAGTAGCTACATTGTATATATATTGTAATATATGTATATACTAGCTGGTTACCCGGGCTTCGCCCCGGAGGACATATGTAATAAAACACGCAAATAGTCTCTCTCTCTCTCTCTCTCCTCTCTCTCTCTCTCTCTCTCTCTCTCTCTCTCTCTCTCTCTCTCTCTCTCTCTCTTCTCTCCCTCTCTCTCCTCTCTCTCTCTCTCCTCTCTCTCTCTCTCTCTCTCTCCCTCTCTCTCTCCTCTCCCTCTCTCTCCCTCTCCCTCTCCCTCTCTCTCTCTCCCTCTCCTCTCTCTCTCCTCTCTCCTCTCTCTCTCTCTCTCCTCTCTCTCTCTCTCTCTCTCTCTCTCTCTCTCTCTCCTCTCTCTCTCTCTCTCTCTCTCTCTCTCTCTCTCTCTCTCTCTCTCTCTCTCTCTCTCTCTCTCTCTCTCTCTCTCTCTCTCTCTCTCTCTCTCTCTCTCTCTCTCTCTCTCTCTCTCTCTCTCTCTCTCTCTCTCTCTCTCTCTCTCTCTCTCTCTCTCTCTCTCTCCCTCCCTCTCTCTCTCTCTCTCTCCCTCTCCTCTCTCTCTCTCTCTCTCTCTCTCTCTCTCTCTCTCTCTCTCTCCCTCCCTCTACTCCTACTTCATGTATAATTCTTTGAAATTCAATCAATTATTTCCCAAAAAATTGGAAAAATTATAAAAACCGGTTTCCAGAAAATCGGTAACAAAAAACTATACACATAGTGGCACTCCCCGGAAAATTCTACCCCTATTTCATATACTTTTGGTAAAAATTTGATCTATAATTCTTTGAGATTCGGTCAATTATTTCTCAAAAAATTAGAAAAATTAAAAAAACCGGTTTCCAGGAAATCGGTAACGAAAAACTATACACTCTATAACACTCCCCAGAAAATTCTACCCCTATTTCATATACTTTTGGTAAAAATTCGGTCGAATAGTTCAAGAGTGTATAAAGGACATACATACATACATACATACATACATACATTCATTTTTATATATATACGCACTCCCCGGAAAATTCTACCCCTACTTCATATATTTTTAGTAAAAATTCGGTCCACTAACGAATGTGATTCGGTCAATTTCCCAAAAAATTGGAAAAATTACAAAAATCGGTTTCCAGAAAATCGGTAGCGAAAAACTATACACTTTATGGCACTCCCCGGGAAATTCTACCCCTGTTTCATATATAATTCTTTGAAATTTGGTCGATTATTTCCCGAATTCGGTAGATTATTTCCCGAAAAATTAAAAAAATTAAAAAAATCGATTTCCAGAAAATCGGTAATGAAAAATTAACCACGACATTTTCATCCCCGGGAAATTCTACCCCTATTTCATGTACCTGTGGTAAAAATTTGGTCCACTAACGAATGAGTAGTTCGCGTACATACATACAGACAAACAGACGGACGTGACTTATATATATAGATATTGTAATATATTACAATCTGTTGTATAATGAATCAATTGTACAATGAAACAAAGTTATTTATCTGGTTATAATATTTACAATCCTTTGAATCTGAATCCTTTAAACGAATTTGGACAATTCGTTGAATCTAAGTTTATCAGATTTTATCTTTCTTCCTATTTTTATCCGACACTGTATACTTGTCGTAACTTTTCGTTGGATCAAAAGGTTCCCATCTACTCGCTGGAAAAATGTGCTCGTTCCTCTTGTACCATGATCTAATGAGAAAAAATAAAAAAATAACATAAAAGAGAATTATACAAAGTATTCTTTTAATGATAAATACCTAAGTAAAACTTTTCCGGCATGTGATTCCTCGATTTCGACAGAAGCATCGTGCATAACACGAATATCATCGTGAACGTCAAATGTGAACAGAGGCCCGCTCTTTCCTCGTGCTTATAGACATCCATTAACAGGTGGTACACTTATGGTCGGCAGTCCAGACTCCGGAAAATCGCATTTTGCAAAGAATTATCTGAAGGAATACGGATACGTCAACAGAGACACCTTAGGCAGCTGGCAGAAGTGCATTGCCGCAGTCCAACAATACTTGAATCAAAGAAAAAGTATAGGTATAGACAATACCAATCCCGATCCAGCTTCGAGAAAGAGATACATTGAGGTAGCCAAGAAGCGCAATGTCTCGGTCAGATGTTTCGTCATGACGACAAGTATAGAACACGCGAAACATAATAATAAGGTAATCGGAAATTAACATTAACCGTCATCGTGTGAAAGAATCGTATGAAGTGATGTATCCGAAAATTCTAATCGATTTATTATTATATTACAGTTTCGCGAGTTGACTGATCCAAGCCACATTCCAATCAACGAGATTATTATCAACTCCTACGTGTAAGTAGATTTTAGATATATATATCTCTACTCAAAATTATTTGTCTTTGGATATGTATGTAATTATACTTTGATGTTACTCCTTTGCAGGTAAATGGTCGACAGAAGCTTACAATGTGGTACAAAATTGTTCCTCAAAGGGAGTTGCTGCCCAAACTCAGATTGAAGGTCGCATTTAAACTAATATTTATGCAAATATTTATTTTATGATACAAAATTATGAGGTAAGTAGTTATTATTATTTAATCTTCGAGAATCTCTTTGCAGATGCGCAAATTAATTGAAATTAATTGATTTTTTTAAAGCTAATTTCCCTTACTGAAGAACTGGTAATGAACGGACATGCTGAACAAGTAGCATGGGACCAGATGGATGAAGCCAGAAACACTTGAATCCATCTGTACATAAGAGTTGTCAAGAAACTCTACAATTTTCACGCATAATCCGCGATTCTTAGTCAGTATGGACTAGAGTTTAATACAATCGCCATTGATGATCCCCTTTAATCGCGTCAAAATTGATTATTTCGCTTTTTGACTTCGTTCTTTACTCATGTTGTAAAATAGTTTTCCGATTGTGTAGAACATTTTTATTTAGAAAGAAAGAAATTTATAAAGATTGCTATATTGATCGTAGAGTAGAGAAAACAATAAAACTTAACATTTTACAAAGTAGTGTCACATTTAAACTAGAACATTGTATCGAATAACTCAGACGAATTAGGAAATTCGTTTCTACATGACTTATATCTATTTCTGATTGGGGACGATTCGAGAACTCATTGAAATAATTTAATTTCTTTTCACGTTTAAATTTAGGTCACCGTAGATTAAACTTGTTACCTTAGAAGTTATTGTTAAATGGCGCATTTTATTTAATATTCCGCACTTCACTGTTGTGGCATAAAATTATTTTATGTTTCAAAAGATGGAGACTAAGCTTTCGGATTAATCCAGATGTACGCATATATAGGGGAGACCGGGGCTAAGCCGACAACGGGGCAAACTTGACACTAGGCTTTTTGCCAATTTAAATCTATCGTAGAAACTTGCCTTTCCTACTGTAAATGCGTCTTTATGTGCCAGTATTATCAACGGAATTTGGTAACATTCTGAGTTATAGTGTAATTTTTAACGCGACATAAGCGTTTTTGATAGTGAAAAGTAATTTTTCTGATCTCTCGAAAATGGTCTACTCTTTCATCGAGCTTTCTGGCAAAACTAAGCGACGTACAGCAAAATTTCCTTAAGCAATTTTGTACCGGAAGAAACGTTCTTTAAATGTGTACCATTAAATTTGCTTGAAAATTTTAATTAATTGTTGAAAATTGCCTTTGAAAAAATTGTGCCGAGTTAGCCCCGGTCTTCCCTACTGTATATATTTAATTAATTGTTTACTTAGATATCGATGATTCTTGCGCGATATGCTAATACATTTTTTTCTATGCAAGATTTCAATGCAGCAGAAACTAGTTAACTGACAAAAAGAGTCTATAATAGTCTATACTATAAATGATTCGTAACTCGTGCAATTGCACTCAACTGGAAACGTTTGGCAGTTATGAAATGTTAATATTTAATATTGTTTTTAAACATAATATAGAAATATTTTTCTCGGAAATGTATACAAGTAAGGTTACAATCATTAAATCGCTCACAGTGCTCACGTACATAACTTTGTCGCGCGCTGCGATTAACTCAATTTATTATAATTTATTATAATTTTTTAACAAAGCGAAAATATAGCGATAATATGGCGCAATGAACATCGTTACGTAATAATCATTCGTAATTCATTTTCGTGTATATAATATGTAGCTGACCGCAATCTTTGACTCTATTCAAATTTTGTACAACACTTCATTTACTTTGAGTACATTTAGTAGGTTTTGTATATTCGTCAGTTTAATCCTTGAAGTTATTAAGACTTGCATCAATTTTTACCGCAAGTCCTCTTACATCTTTTATACGCCTTCTGTAAAATATATAAAAATATATCATAACTGAATTAACTCGCATATCTTGGTCTGTCTTTTTTTTCTCCATTGTTTAACTTCTATTCGCCTCCCGACTTGACGTACGTATACGCTACTATACTCGTCCAAGACGTTATTCGCGACATTTACAAGCTCTCTGTCTTTCTCTTCAATCGCTCTAAAAAAAATGTGTCGTCTTGAAGTGATTGATCCCCCTAAAGGATTTAAAAGTTACGCTTTGCGAAGACATAAGATATACGTTAGCTGGAAAATCGATTCACAGCGGGATTAGAAAAAGACGGAATGTTATGCGGTCGGTTCTTCAACAGTATAACGGGTGAACGTTTCGCGACTAGGTTAATCCACTTGCATATCGGTCATTGCGATCTCGCTCTTGTACTTGACTCATCGTCATGAGACTAGCTCCATTGTTCGCGAAGATACTTTTCTCTTGTTCTCTTTTCGGCTACCCTAAGGCGCATGTGGAACCAGAAATCCATACGGGGCATAAAGAAAAAAAGAAGAAAAAGGCGCATGCGTGTGTGTGTGTGTGTGTGTGTGTGTGTGTGTGTGTCAAACGTTTTACCTATTATTAACAACTTCAGACACATTACATTTTTATTTTTAATATACTAGACACTACAGACGCGCGCTTCGCGCGCGCTATTTTGCTTTAGCATTATGCTATTACTATATTACACTATTAATTCCTTGATACACACAACTGTCAAAATATACAATGACAGCTGTAAATGAAGTAAGCGCAGCAAGAGAACCAATCGGCATCGCGGAAAAGCGACAACAATAAACTTCACATCTCCTTTTTAGAAGAGGACATATGTATAGCATTAACATTAATCATGCTATATTGCGATTATGTTTTATGTTGAAATTGAAAAATATATACAAGGTGTAAGTACTACTAATGGACCAAAGAACAAAAATTGAAATTGTTCCGCCAAAAATATTTAAAAAATATATTTTAATAAATATATGCAATTAATTTATGCTCTATTTTTTAGATTTCATCTTTTCCCTCACTTTAAAAAACTAAAATTTTTAAACTAAACTTTTTTAGTGAGAAATTTAATGAGAATTATTATGAGGAATTTTGCAATAATCATATTTGATTTCTCATAACAGTTCTCATTCCATTATTTATGGAGTTTTCAATTGTGATCTCAATAAAATTTTTTCAGTAGAGTATACAGTTCTTCTTTGACTTCACCGTACAGGAACGCAGTTCTAATGTCGAATTGACGTATTTTCAACTGTTGAGTTGCAGCAACTCACTAAGTACCGTCCGTACCGTGTCATATCGAGCTACTGGTGAAAATAGCTAATCATAATCCACGCCCGACTTCTGCGAACAGCCTCTGACAACTAGGCGTGCTTTTGCTTTATCTACAGTACCGTCTGCTTTCATCTTCATTCGGAAGACCCAACGATTGAAAGTGTTGTGTAGTCAGTTTGCCTGATTTCGATGCTGCGATGAAAACATTTGCAGGTCCGTCACATCCTTCACTCGTATAACTACTATTTATATTTTGTTTACTTACGATAATTATGTGCAATTTTTGATAATAATCTTTCGTAAGTTAAGAAATGGAAAAACACGTTCTATCAAGCGAAATAATCTTAACTTCTGTATACAAAATAAAAACAAAACCAAATAAATGACAAAGAAAAATCAATATTTTATATAAATAAAGTTAATAATTTATCGCAAATTAAATTCAACGAATTGAAATGAAACAAAATTAACCATTTAATTGTGTAGATCAAATTGACAAAAGAACCCCTGAAACTGAAATATTTCATAAAACACACACACTCGCACACACGCAGACACAGGTGAATAAATTTAGAAATTTTTAGTTGGCGCTAAAATTGTTACAATATTGTTTAAAGAATTATAAGTACATTCAGAATAAAAGTATCTTTATTTTACAATTTTATAATATTAAATAACGCAACAGATATTTTTTTATATAAGAAATGCAAAAATAAATAAATTTTTGGAAAAATTATTCGTTGCGGTTAAATATACATAGGTGTTCTTATTATAAAACTTTTCACATATGTAGAGGGAGTAAAAAGATAAATTTATAAATTTTTTGTTGCTGCCCAAAAACGGTTCTAAAGGGTGAAACCACCCTTTATATGTAGAGCGGCTTTTTGCTTTTCTCGATATATTTCGGAAAGTATTCGAGATATCAAAAAATGTTTCAAATAAAAGTTTTATGGTAAAAACATCTCTATTTAATCACATTAATAAAATTTAAAAAAAAAAATTTTTCTAATTTTTAATCAAAATGTTTAAAAAATTATTTTAAAAAAATATTATTAATGTTGTTGAATAGAGGAGATTTTGCTATAAAACTTTTATAAGAAACATTTTTTGATATCTCAAATATTTTTCGAGATATATCGAGAAAAGTAAAAACCGCTCTACATATGAGGAGTGGTTTCACCCCTTAAAACCGTTTTTGAGCAGCTACAAAAAATATCTAAATTCATCTTTTTACTCTTCCTACATATGTGGAAAGTTTTATTAAAATCTGAATTTTCGAGTTCGCGAGGTTTCCTTGTAAGTATTTCTTGAATATCTGAAAAATATTAAACAAATAAAAAAAGTATTTCAGACAAAAGTTATTCAAATTAATTAGTAGAAAAGTTTTTTAAAATACTGTTGTTAAAATACTTGTGTATACATGCAAGCTCCAAGGAGATGTATACACTAGAGTCCTATATTATAAGAGAAGCGCCAACTTTACTCCCACCACACCCGCCATCTTGTTCCCAACTCGTCCTCCTGTAGCTCCTGTTTGTTATGGCTAGGTTATGGCGGCTCTGCGTTGAAATTGGAGTAACGCTTACATAGGCTGTGTTTTCTTTTAATAATGTTGCGTCTTTTTGTTTTTATTGTAATGCGAACTTTGAAAACGGTAAAGTGTATGTGTGAAGTAAAATAAATTTATGGTCAACACTCCTGTGTAATTATTTAAATCAGCAAATCAGTCCTGGAATTTTTGGTTTAGGAAAGGAGCAGGAGAAAATCATAATATTTTTCTTCAGTCAATTTATAGAGTGTATTGCTTACATATCACAGTAGAATAATACTTAGCACAGCATAAATATATAGTATACAGCCAATAGAAATCAAACTTTGTACTAGAGTAAAGTATACCTTTCAACTAAAAACATCCAACTATAAGAAAATACATAAATACATTTGAATGAGACACAAAAACAAGTAAAAAAAAAGTTCAACATGTGTTCAGCCATACAGATATACATAAAAATAACTTATAAAATAAAAAATAACTTATAAAATAAAAAATAACTTATAAAATAAAAATAACTTATTTATTGCAGTGTGGCAGGCAGAGGAGCCAACTTATTGCACAGCCACATGCATGGCCATTGTCTTACTGCTGAAACAATACTCTTTAACTATAGCAGCTCGATCAGCATTCTCCTTCAAAGTGCACATTTCCAAACGCATAGTGTAGAATCGATACAGAATTTTCTTTGTGATATCATGGCATGAGGGAATGTTGGTGCCCTCCCACACATACTGCAGTTGTTCAGCCATAAATTTGGCTATATCATAATTTTCTACATTAATGAGGAGATTTCTTGTTTCTCTAAATGATACTTCAGCCTTCATTATAGCACAGAATAATTCGTCAGATACAGAATACAGGGCATTTTCAGTGTACTTCCGGAGCTCAACAACATGACCATAAGGATGGCAACCATCACCCTCCCATGGGACAGACTGAAAGTATGCATCACAAACCGTCATATTCATTTTTTTAATGCTGTGAATGACCGTGCCAGCCACATCGTATATAACAGGCCATTCCCACTCATCAATAAGATGCATGCGTTCATCAGACAGCAGAGGGACGTGAATACTTGAAACCTCTATGAGCCCATTGACTTCCTGGGTAGAGAGTTTTGTAGCAGCCATTTTTTTGGAGAAAGCCAAGAAATCTTTCCTCACTCGCTCTTCCTCTTCCTCTGACAAATCAAAGTCATAGTTAGAATTTTTTATTTGCTGACACAGTTGAGTAAGAGTTATAACCTTAAGATTATCTTTTAAGTTCAGGGCATTTGGAGTTGGGAGGCGGAATCTCAAAAGCGAGAAGAGATTCTCAAGGCAATCTTGAGTAAATCTCCAAGTCAAAAGGAAAATGTAGCCCCGTTTCTGTAAGAAGTAATCTTGAAGCAGAAGTATTGCTGTACTTGCCATCACAACAGCAGCTTGGACGGGCTTCCATCTACCCAACTCACCGACTTTCATGTGTTGAAACACATATGCAGTTCTCCTGATGTGATCTAAAGCTGCCTGGTATGCCTCATGGTTCCTTAAGTTAAGGGCCAACTTCTTTCCACGGTTTGTCATTAAATCAAACCAACGGTTGACCAACCCGACCCAATATGCTGTTGTCCTGTAAGTTTCCTCTTCTTTATGTAAAGAAAGAAGAGTAAGACCAACTTCAGTCCGTCTGCAGAACACTGCTCTGCTCGTACTTGTCTTCATTTTGACAAAATTGTTGGTACAGTGAAGGTTCTTTTCTTTCAGTCTGAAGGCAATTTTGAGCTCAAACTTCTTCTCGTGGTCCATTAAATCATCAAGGTGAGCAATGTTTACTTTATCCGTTACAAGATTCTCACTATTAACAATGTCCAGGGGGAGTGAGATAACATTGTTGGCGTTCAGCATAGTGGCAATATTCTTGAAGGCATGAACTGGGTCAGGCATGAATATCAGCTCATCTCCAGACCTCTCAGGATGTGATATGCTGACTTTGACCTCGCTCCTGGTACACTTTATACCAAATGCCTTCCACATACCTCTATTGTCGGAACCCATATCACTTATAACACAGCAAACCCTCAGCCCAATACCTTCTGCCTTCTTCAGAATTTGCAGAACTATTGATTGCATAGCTTTTCCTGTTGCATTTTCCACCTCAAGCAATTCTTCATCTACTTTACGTGTAAAGTAATATGCAACTGGAAATTTCCAGCGGAGGGAACAACCTGCAAGCATGAACACTAATGCTTTTCTAGCAAGCCCAGAATGGGTAGGAAAAGTGCATTTGCCAATTATTTTCTTCAGTCTTGTATCATACACCTCACCTTCTTTAATTGCAATTTCATCCATAACTAGTATACAGTTCTTGTCAGGGTCTGGCATACATGGGACTTCACACTGCATCATGTCAAATACCTCATCTATAATACCACTATCAAATCTGCAGTTCTTAACTTCATTTTGCAAGGAGCGTATAGATGGGAATATCGGATAAGCTTTAACAAAGTCACTGTATGCACGAGTCCCCATTTTCATCTTATAGATTAAACCTTCACGAACAGATGCTGAGCTCCACTTTATACCTCGAGTACTTCTTCCAGTTAAACCCCTTATCTGATCCTTGCGCAACCTAGTCTGAAGAGCAATGTGACTATTTATATTCTTCTCTTGGCATCTTTTGAGATCCCTGTTTGCAATCTTTTGAAGTTTTTTCATATTCAAGTATCTAATATACAGCTTAGAGTTGGCTGCCTGCAGAAGATTCAATTTTTGCTGCAACTTCTGAAAGGCTTCTTCTTTGCTGCGGATATTCTCTTTCAGCATTTCTATGTCACTTGCAGCATCAGGTTTGTCATGAACACCATTCAGAGTCTTTCCAGCATCACAACCAACGTTTGCATCGCTTGCAAAGCTAGACACACTCGGACTCTCACAAGGAAAAAGAGATTCTGATTCCACAATTTCACATGGCGCAGCAGGAGGAGGCGAGTTTCCACCACTATTCACAGCCAATGTATGATCACAGCATTCATTGCTATTTGTAAGGGACATATCCCCACAACTCGCTGCACTCTCGTCATTACCTACACCAGAGTCACCACATATCATAGGAGTGGTATCCGATGGATCAGCTAAGGAACCCATAGATTCATCCATATCAACAATACTGACATTTCCGATATCTTGGAAAGTTTTATGTCTGAAACCAGAATATGGGTGGTCACCTCGTCCTATCCTCTGCTTAGAGTCACACAAAGGAGTGGAGGAGTAGAGGTGGTCCGAATGTGAAGCCTGATGCTTAGAAGGTCTGCGGGAGGTTTTATTCGGAATACTGTTCTCGTAGAAAGAAGTTGGGACAGCCGAGATGTGCAACTTCCGCGAACCGTCCACCCTTGGCACCTCCCACTAGTCCCCGTCAAAGTGAGTCTGTACATCAGAAATGCATAAGCCATATAAGACGTCTGAAAAAGGGCGATAATAGTTAATATCCTTAAATGTCCACCCACCTCACACAGAGAACTCTTTGAGTGTGGGTTCCAATTGGGATTTCATAAAACGCGGCGTATAACTTCGATCAATATTTCTCTTCGGTCTTTCTCCTTGGGGATAGAGAAGAGGGTGATTCCTTGCCCATCCCGACTTTTGCAGTTTGAGGCACAACAACGACGTACCATCTGCAGAATTCAGACACGTATATATATATTCATGAACTGCAGTGGCAAAGATATTTTGGAAAATTAACATTACGTTTAACCACTAATCGATTTTTTTCAATTTCAAACGTTAATGCAAAACACTTGATACAGTATATTAACTAAAGGATAGAAGAAATAAATCTTATGTTATTTGTCAGGTTTTCTCACAAATGTAGGAAACACTTTAATACTCACTTTTCTTGTAGAATTATTCTGTCCGATTCTGTCATATCGCTCACTTAACACCGCAAATCTCCCGCCAGACCACAGTTTGAATCTCATGCTTAGGGACGACATGGCGGATCCCGTCGACCAATCAGAAAAGGCGGCACAGATCGCGCTTCTCTCTATATATAGGACTCTAGTATACACAAATTCTACTATTCGTATATGTATAATGAAGTTTATTATTGTCACTTTCTCGCGATGCCGATTGGTTCTCTTGATGCGCTTAGAATTCGTGAGCGGCTATTATCGCATATTTTAACAGAATTGTGTTTATCAAGGGGTTAATACTGTAATGTAATAGTAATAATATTAATGCTAAATAGCGCGCGCTTCCCATACAGCACAAAAAGTTTTTTAAATATTTTTAAAATATTTTTTAGGAAGATTAAAATAATTTAAAATAATTTACAAAAATATTTTTAGAATGTTTCTATGTCCGTCAGATCATGTGAGAAAAATATTTTCAAAAATATTTTTAAAAGATTGCAAATAAATATATTCAATAATATTTGTAAAATCTTTTAGAAATATTGTTTTAAAAAATAAAATATGTTCATAATAATTTTAAAAATGCTTTAAAAATGACATAAATATGAGTCATTTAAAGGTATGTATATGCCGTTATGCTTTTGTGAATTAAGAATTTTAGAAAAACAAAAAAAAGAAAATACATTTATTATATAAGGTAAAAGTACCAATGACGGACCTTTACCTGGCCATTGACGGACATTTTATTTTTTATTAAGCTATATACATAAAGAAAAAGAAATATTTTTACTGATTTATGTTATTTGGTTATGCAGTGTCTTATATAAAAAATTATGCCACTAAACATTTTGTTTAAAATATTTAAAAAATTGTTTGAAATATCGTAGTCAAATGCACCGTGAGTCTTCAGAGATTCCTTAAGATATGGCTAAGGAATGTGTGATACCTGTTAAGATGATAATAATAATAATATTAGATATTTCTGCATAAATAAAGTTTCTATATAATCTTAAGAATATTTATAATGAATAAAAAATAAAAAATTGCTCATTTAAATTGTTTTTTCAATAAAAATTTACATGGCTATGAATCGGTAACGTGATAATCTTGCCTGCCCGAAAACTAGCCGGCTGTCCAGTTATTGGGCGAACTGTCATCTCAAGTGCTTACTTGTGTGTCCTAGCAAGGTCGGTAAATGGCGCGTCGGTAGCGACCCTACATAAGGTCTTCCGACGGCCGCCATTTTGGATCCAGTGACTGTGTATTAGTGCACGTCGTACAATAGTTGTTACTGTGTGCGTACCCATACAGCACAAAATGTTTTCAAAAAATATTTCTAAATATTTCTATAAAAATATTGCGAGAAACATTTTAAAATGGTTTTAGGAATATTTTAAAATGGTTTAAAAACCTTTTGTGGTAACATTTTTAAGAATATTTTGAGAATCTTTTAAAAATATTTTTAAAAACGTTCTTTTTTATCACCCAGATAAAATTTTCTTAAATATTTGAAATGTATTTTTAAAATATTAATTAGAATCTACATATTTATTGTATCATAATCTTGTTTCAAAATATTTAAAAAATATTTTTATTTCTTATTGGTTTTATAATCTTTTTTCAAATATTTTCAAAAATATTTTTGAAATATGAAATATTCTTAATTAAATATGTATGTCGCTTATGTCAAAATAAAGAGATAAAGCTGAAATTTACAGAGATTGTGCACTTATATATCCCAAAAACCTGTGTTAAATTTGCGATCGATTGTCCGACCCGTTTCTGAGATATTTACTTTAAAAGTTACAGAAATTGTGTATATATATGTGGCAGCCGTTGTCAGCTACCAGGAAGTCGCGGAAAGTACAGAACGTTGTACGACGCGGCGACAGGTTAAAAAGATCGAGACATCCTGTCAAATTGCAATTACTTCGATTTGTTTGACAGGACTTCGTGTATCCTAGCAACCGGGTTTTGCAAAAAGTCGCCCATAGATGGATGTCGTAACTCGTACTTCAAATTCAGCTGTGATAAAATATAAAGGCGACCGATTTCGAGGAAAATCGGCGATTCGGCGAATTGTCCTGGCGTTACATATACAGGGTCAAAACGCCTCGTCTTTTTGATAAAAAAGATCCTCCTCGTTCCTACGAGGAAGGGATCTGCAAGAGGCGCAAGACTCGCCTACTTCCTCTTGACCAAATCTTCGCGGTCAAGAGGAAGGTGGTTGCGCCAGCCGCAGCCCGAGGCGCAAGACGCCCTGTGGAAGGCGCTAAGTCGCTTCCTCTTGGTGCCAGTCGCCAGGATACCGGCGCAGGACGCCTGGCTCACGGTTTCAAGCCGTCTTCAGCCGGCGCAAGGCGCCCTGCTCCCGGCGCAAGTCGCTCAGTCGCTCCGTCGACTCCTAGCGCTAGTCGCTCGATAGAAAAGTCCTTGCCGTCTCTAAGCGCTAGTCGCTCTCCGTCTCCCTGCGCTAGTCGCTCGTCCCTCGGCTTAACGCCGATTTCCGGCGCCGGCCGCCCTTCCGGCTCTTCGCCAATTCTCGGCGCAAGTCGCCCAACTCCCGTGGCATCAACAACACCAAAGAGGAAACGGCCTTTTGAGATTGGGACGTCGACGCCGGACTCAGAAGGATCTTCACCAAAGAATCCATGGGTTCTTCCATCCTTGATCTCTCCGCCTTCGTTGTCGCCTATCAGAAGGACCACTGAAGGGACGCAGACGATTCGACTGGAGTTTCCGGATTCCTCGACTCAGACGGTTCATCAGGAGAAACAGGATTCCTCAACGCAGACGGAATCTTCTGAATTCTTACGAGCAGATAAGAGGGAAGCAGCGACGCAGACTAAACGACGAGGAGGACGAGAACAACGACGAGGACGAGGACGACGAGGAAGAATATTGTAAAGCAAGAAATTTTATCAAGAAAATGTTGTAATGTTCTGAAATTGTTTGACTAAAAATGTTTAATGAATAAAATGTTCTAAAAAAAAACAACAACAACAAAAAAATATCTTAGCGATTATTCAATCAGACGACGTTTCGTCTAAATTGGTGACCCCGACGTGATCACTAAGATACAGAAATGGATGGTGACGGCAGAGTTGTAATCAATGGTGAGAACCAAGTTGGAAGAGTGTCGGTCAGAATACCGCCTTTCTGGAATGATGAGCCGGAGCTATGGTTCGCCCAGCTTGAAGGGCAGTTCGTCCTCAGTGGCATAACCGCCGATACAACGAAGTACTCCTGCGCCATTGCGCAGCTGGATTCCCGACAAATCAAGGAAATCAAGGATATTATAACACAGCCTCCTGAGGAGAACAAGTATGAAGCGGTCAAGAGGGCATTGATCCAGAGGTTGACAGTCTCACAAGAGCAGCGAACGCGTCAACTTCTAGAATTAGAAGAGATTGGAGACCGGAAGCCGTCACAATTTCTTCGACATCTTCGAACTCTTGCCGGAAGCAATGTTCCAGATTCACTGCTACGAACTCTCTGGCTTGGAAGGCTCCCAACACAAATGCAAATGGTCCTTGCAACCCGAATCGATGACCCGCTTAACGATGTGGCAGAACAAGCCGATCGTATACACGAAATGACGAGCAAAGCTGTAATAGCTGCTACATCAACTGCTGGACCCAAAAAGACAACCCTAGAATAGCAGATCTTGGCTTTAACCAAGCAAGTTGAATCGCTCTCGACTCGACTCTCAAGAGAAAGATCGAAGAAGAAGTTCGATGCGAAAAGAGATCGAAGTCGTAGCCGAAGCAAAAGTCAGTCAAAAGGAAAGGACTATGATGAGAAAAATTGCTTTTATCATAATCGATTGGGCGACAAGGCCAAGAAATGCACACAACCGTGTGCCTACAAATCGGAAAAAGAGCAGGGCAGTCACTGATGGCGGCCAGTGAAACCGCCCAGAAGCCCCGCCGCCTCTTCGTAACTTGCCAGGTAACCAAGAGACGTTTTTTAATAGACACTGGGTCTGATGTGAGCGCATTTCCAAGATCGATGGTCGCAGGACTTGTCAAACCTTCAAATTATGAATTGTTCGCAGCAAATGGTTCGACAATTACAACATACGGATGGGTCACTCTACAGCCAGAGTTCGGATTACGACGTGCATTTCCTTGGAGGTTCGTGATTGCCAACGTCTCTCAACCAATCATTGGAGCAGACTTCCTGGCTCATTATCATTTGCTGCCGGACTTGCAGAAGAAAATTCTGCTGGATGGCAAAACACAAATCCATGCAAAAGGATCAGCTGGCTCAGAAGCAATCGAATCTTTGAAAGTACTAGCCGTCGAGAATAAATACCATAAAATTCTGGCAGAATTCCCAGGTCTCATCAGAGCAACTCCCGGTGCTCGTGTTGCGAAACATTTAACAGAGCACTATATTAAAACAACTCCAGGACCACCAGTAACTTGCCGACCGCGAAGATTAGCTCCTGATAAACTCAAGGCTGCAAAAGCTGAGTTCAATCTCCTGCTTCAGGAGGGCATAATTCGAGTCTCGAAAAGCAGCTGGTCTTCGCCTCTTCATATGGTCCCCAAAAAGGGGGGGTGCATGGAGACCTTGCGGGGATTATAGAGGAGTAAATTTTCGAACAGAGCCAGATAAATTCCCGATTCCACACATTGAAGATTTTTCGCAAAACCTGCACGGAAAAAGAATCTTTTCAAAACTGGATTTGGTAAGGGCTTATAATCAGATCCCTGTTCATCCTAACAATATTCCGAAGACGGCTATTACAACTCCCTTCGGGCTCTTTGAATATTTATTCATGCCTTTCGGCCTTCGAAATGCAGCTCAAACCTTTCAACGCTTCATGTATGAGATTCTGAAAGATTTCGATTTTTGCTACGTCTACATTGACGACATTTTGATAGCATCCAGAGATGAAAAGGAGCATGAAGAGCATTTACGCAAGCTGTTCAAAAGACTGGAAGAGTATGGCATTCTTCTGAGCCCGGCCAAATGCGTTTTTGGAGTAGACAAAATACTTTTTCTCGGATACGAAGTTTCAGAAAAAGGAACTCAACCTCCACCGGAAAGGATTGAAGCAATCAAGAATTTTCCGAGGCCTGAGAATGTTCAACAGCTTCGGCAGTTCTTAGGAACTCTGAATTTTTACAGAAGATTCATTCCAGAAGCCGCCAAGGATCAGGCTTTATTGAACAGTCTGCTTGGTGGACCAAAGACTAAAAAGAAAGCACCAATTACCTGGAACTCAGAGCTTGAAGAAGCTTTCTTCAGATGCAAGGAAAGTCTTTCTCGAGCAACTTTGCTGGCACATCCAAAGCCTGAAGCAGAGTTGGCACTCACGACAGACGCATCTGATATTGCCATCGGTGCAGTAATCCAGCAACGTTACGGAGACGACTGGCAACCGTTGGCCTTCTTCAGCAAGAAACTGAATCCAGCTCAACAAAAATATAGTCCTTACGACCGAGAACTTCTGGCGATTTATTTGGCCATCAAACATTATCGTCATTTGCTTGAAGGAAAAGTATTTACAGTTTACACTGATCATAAACCGTTAATTTACGCTTTCCAGCAAGTTGCAGAACACAGCTCTCCAAGGCAAGCGCGGCATCTCCAATATATCGGGCAGTTTACCACCGATATTCAGCATATCTCTGGTAAAGAGAATGTTGTGGCTGACGCTTTATCGAGAGTGGAAGAGATTCAAACTGCAATCAACCTGGAGGATTTAGCAAGAGCTCAAGAAGAGGATACCGAGGTACAGGATCTCCTGAAAGGGAACTCTTCGCTCAAGCTAGAGAAAGTTCCAATTCCTGGAACAAATACTACTATGTATTGCGACACTTCTACGCCTTTTACTCGTCCTTTTGTGACAAAGAAGTTCAGAAAGCAAGTTTTTCAGTCTCTTCACAGTTTGTCACATCCAGGGACCAGAGCAACAGCAAAGCTGATTGCACAGCGATATGTTTGGCCTCAAATTAAAGCGGATTGCCATAAATGGACAAGAACCTGTATTGCTTGCCAGAAGTCGAAAGTCCAGAGGCACAATCGATCACCGATCGGTGAATTTCGTGGACCATCCAGGCGATTTGAGCATATTCATATAGATCTTGTAGGATCATTACCAGTTTCTCAAGGTTTCAGGTACTGTCTCACAATGATCGATCGATTCACCAGATGGCCAGAAGCAATACCGGTGGCGGATATTTCAGCTGAAACGATTGCTGGAAGTCTTTTCACACATTGGATAGCAAGGTTTGGTACTCCAGCTCGAGTTACTACAGATCAAGGGAGGCAATTTGAAGCCGACTTGTTCCGACAACTCACTAGACTGACAGGCACCACGCATATTCACACGACGGCCTATCATCCTGCAGCAAATGGTATGGTTGAACGATTACATCGTCAGATCAAGACGGCCATTAAGTGTCATGCAACGGAAGCCTGGACCGAAGTACTTCCTGTCATCATGATGGGCATTCGAGCGGCGTTCAAAGAAGATCTTTTCGCAACTCCTGCAGAACTCGTCTATGGAGAAACTATTAGACTACCCGGAGAATTTCTTCAAGAATCTTCTCAGACGTGCGATACTAGTGATTTCCTAAAAAAACTTAGGCAGACGATGAGAAATTTGCGGCCACAGCCAGTCAAGAGGCATGGGTTGCCTGCAATATTTCAGCATAAAAGCCTGGAGGATTCAAAATATGTATTTCTCAGGCATGATGCACCAACACGAGCCCTTCAACCCACCTTTGATGGCCCTTACGAAGTCGTCAGCAAAAATGAAAAGGTTTACAAGTTACGGATCAACGAAAAGATCGTCCACGTATCGGTTGACCGGCTTAAACCTGCCTATATTTTGACGGAACAAGAAGATTCTGAAAAGCCTCATGAAACGCATGAACATGAGCAGAAAGCTCCAGCATCTCCTGAAGTCAGAACTCGTAGTGGCAGAATGTCTCGAAAAACTGTTCGCTTCGCAGTAACTTAAAAACAACGAAGGGGGTAATGTGGCAGCCGTTGTCAGCTACCAGGAAGTCGCGGAAAGTACAGAACGTTGTACGACGCGGCGACAGGTTAAAAAGATCGAGACATCCTGTCAAATTGCAATTACTTCGATTTGTTTGACAGGACTTCGTGTATCCTAGCAACCGGGTTTTGCAAAAAGTCGCCCATAGATGGATGTCGTAACTCGTACTTCAAATTCAGCTGTGATGAAATATAAAGGCGACCGATTTCGAGGAAAATCGGCGATTCGGCGAATTGTCCTGGCGTTACATATACAGGGTCAAAACGCCTCGTCTTTTTGATAAAAAAGATCCTCCTCGTTCCTACGAGGAAGGGATCTGCAAGAGGCGCAAGACTCGCCCACTTCCTCTTGACCAAATCTTCGCGGTCAAGAGGAAGGTGGTTGCGCCAGCCGCAGCCCGAGGCGCAAGACGCCCTGTGGAAGGCGCTAAGTCGCTTCCTCTTGGTGCCAGTCGCCAGGATACCGGCGCAGGACGCCTGGCTCACGGTTTCAAGCCGTCTTCAGCCGGCGCAAGGCGCCCTGCTCCCGGCGCAAGTCGCTCAGTCGCTCCGTCGACTCTTAGCGCTAGTCGCTCGATAGGAAAGTCCTTGCCGTCTCTTAGCGCTAGTCGCTCTCCGTCTCCCTGCGCTAGTCGCTCGTCCCTCGGCTTAACGCCGATTTCCGGCGCCGGCCGCCCTTCCGGCTCTTCGCCAATTCTCGGCGCAAGTCGTCCAACTCCCGTGGCATCAACAACATCAAAGAGGAAACGGCCTTTTGAGATTGGGACGTCGACGCCGGACTCAGAAGGATCTTCACCAAAGAATCCATGGGTTCTTCCATCCTTGATCTCTCCGCCTTCGTTGTCGCCTATCAGAAGGACCACTGAAGGGACGCAGACGATTCGACTGGAGTTTCCGGATTCCTCGACTCAGACGGTTCATCAGGAGAAACAGGATTCCTCAACGCAGACGGAATCTTCTGAATTCTTACGAGCAGATAAGAGGGAAGCAGCGACGCAGACTAAACGACGAGGAGGACGAGAACAACGACGAGGACGAGGACGACGAGGAAGAATATTGTAAAGCAAGAAATTTTATCAAGAAAATGTTGTAATGTTCTGAAATTGTTTGACTAAAAATGTTTAATGAATAAAATGTTCTAAAAAAAAAAACAACAACAAAAAAAAAATATCTTAGCGATTATTCAATCAGACGACGTTTCGTCTAAATATATATATATATATATATATATATATACTTCCCATGTAAATATCCCAGGTAGCACACATGGTCTTATTGACGTCAATTTAAGGTCATATTTCGTCCACGATGTCATATGTCCTTTATATGACGTGTATTTGGCGTCCTATTGTGGATATGAAAGTATGACGTCATGAAAAGGACATGAATTAGACGTCATTTTAAGACCAAATTTGGTACACGACAATTTTATTTTTATTTTTTGAGTTTTTCTTAATTAAAACAGACCCATACAACATAGAAGCTTGCAAGACATTGCAGGAACGTTACAAGTTGCAATGTAATGTTGTAAAGACAATTGCAACATTTCGTTGAAATATTAGAACAACATTGCAGAAATATTATAAGAATAATTGAAAATATAGTACTATAACTTACTCCGTGAACATATATGCACACACATACATAAAGAATATATTTTTTTTAGATTTATGTTTCTTTAAATTTAATTCCTAATTATTTTTCAACTTTGATTTAATTCATTAAATAAATTCTTTATTTTGTCAGGTAGCGTCTTTAAACGTTATCATGCATGTTGTTAACGTTGTTATATTAATATTATATTATGTTAAATATACGAATTTCATATTAATAATTATTGTACATTAATTGTAATTGCGTTATTATTTTTAATATTTACCGGTTATTATCATTACACGATTTTTGAACACTATAAAGAAATGTTATATAGAAGTATAAGCAACAAGGAAGCGTCAGAATCAAAGGATCACCACTAGTCCGTTCGATCATCGATGTCAAGCGACGTTAGGTGCGGTACTGACTCGGATGGGTGACCGCGCGGCTGTATGCACACACGACATATATATAATAAATGTATTTTTTTTCTAAAATTTTTAATTCACAACAGCATAACGGCATATACATACCTTTAAATGACTCATATTTATGTCATTTTTAAAGCATTTTTAAAATTATTATGAACATATTTTATTTTTTAAAACAATATTTCTAAAAGACTTTACAAATATTATTAAATATATTTATTTGCAATCTTTTAAAAATATTTTTGAAAATATTTTTCTGACATGATCTGACGGACATAGAAACATAGAAACATAGAAACATTCTAAAAATATTTTTGTAAATTATTTTAAATTATTTTAATCTTCCTAAAAATTATTTTAAAAATATTTAAAAAACATTTTGTGCTGTATGGGTAGTTCGCCATTCGCGGACCTTGGATCAGCTGAGCGTTGTGGTCGCCATTTTGGATCCAAACAGCTCGAAGTGCGGCGGAAGACCTTATGTAGCGTCGCTACCGACGCGCCATTTACCGACCTTGTGTCCTAGTACCTAGCCGCAACACGCGTTCGAGTTTTTGTGCTTTGTTTTTAAGTTTTCTGTACGAAATTTGTAAGTATATTTATTTGTGAACATTACTTATAATGATAGTACACTAAATTGTATATTTTTTTTGTTTTATGCATTTCTTTCGTTCATTTTTATTGACTTGTAGTATACATAACCTCAAATTGTAAGTTATTTGCCTGTCTGCCTTTGGAACCAAGAAAAAATAACTTTCATCTGACAAATACTCTTGACAGATGGATGTCTAGTAGGTTTAACTTTTGTAAATGTTCTTTCACTTCTCTGAACTAATTCTTTAAAACATCTTAATTCTGTTGCTGATGCTCAATTTATTGTCAAATTTTGAGCGATTCTTGGAGACATATCTGGATGTCTACGACAAAAACTTTCCCTACCAGTGTCTGCCTGGTTTGTTATCCTTGAAAGGAGACGCAGTGAAACCTCTTTGGCTGCAATAGAAAATCCAGTCAACTTCTTCAGTGTGTGCAGAAACTTATCACTGAGTCTTCTTTAAAGGATAATAAAGGAGACATCCAGATGTGACTCCAAGAATCGCTAAAAATTTGACAATGAATTGAGCATCAGCAACAGAAGATATTTTAAAGAATTAATTCAGAGAAGTAAAAGAACATTTACAAAAGTTAAACCTACTGGACATCCATCTATCAAAAGTATTTGTTAGATGAAATTTCTTTTTTCTTAGTTTCAAAGGCAGACAGTATTGGCTTATAAAGGATCAAAGTTTTTATATATAAAATTGTAGGTACATGATGATGAGAAAGAAAGCATAACTATTTTGTTTACAGTAAATGCTAAAGGTACTATATTACCACCTATGTTACCACTATAATTATGATCTTTTTCTGATAAAAGGACATCAGCAACTATTACAAATAGTCTGTTAAAATGTGTTGTATTAAACTTTTAAAGTTTTAAGTGAGTTAAATCTAATTATTAAATTAGTAGTAAAAATAAATTATTTATTAGATTGTAAAATCATTTTTTAATTAATAATAAGTAAATTTATTTATTTAAAACATTAATAATAAAAATAAATTATTTATTAGACTGTAAAAACTTTTTTTAAGACTTTATATTTTCTAACCTCTTAAGCATTTCTTTATCTAATATTTTTATATTTTTAACTTTTCTAATGTTTTTTTATTAACTTATATATTATTTTCTTCTTGCTTTTGCTCTGCAAAATAAAATTCCTTTCATTAAAATTATTTTAATACACTTAAAAAGTCATGGCCAGTTACTAGGACCTCATAATTTGGACGCTGGGACAATCGCATTTTGGCTGGTCATGTATTGGTACATCGATGTCTACTACATTTTTATTTAATTTAAATAAAATACCGCAAAAAATATCACTTTTTTTACTCGTTTAAGCAGAAAATAGTTATAACTTCCTAAATAAAAAAGTTTTTTTTAGCATAAAATTAATTTTATGTATTAGATTTAAGATTTATTTTCTTCGTATCCTTAAGTGGCCAGTTATTGGTACTTTTACCTTATATGTCGTGTATGCATACAGCCGCGCGGTCACCTATCCGAGTCAGTACCGCACCTAACGTCGCTTGACATCGATTATCGAACAGACTAGTGGTGATCCTTTGATTCTGACGCTTCCTTGTTGCTTATACTCCTATATAACATATCTTTATAGTGTTCAAAAATCGTGTAATGATAATAACCGGTAAATATTAAAAATAATAACGCAATTACAATTAATGTACAATAATTATTAATATGAAATTCGTATATTTAACATAATATAATATTAATATAATGACGTTAACAACATGCATGATAACGCCTAAAGACGCTACCTGACAAAATAAAGAATTTATTTAATGAATTGAATCAAAGTTGAAAAATAATTAGGAATTAAATTTAAAGAAACATAAATCTAAAAAAAATCTATTCTTTATGTATGTGTGTGCATATATGTTCACGGAGTAAGTTATAGTACTATATTTTCAATTATTCTTATAATATTTCTGCAATGTTGTTCTAATATTTCAACGAAATGTTGCAATTGTCTTTACAATATTACATTGCAACTTGTAACGTTCCTGCAATGTCTTGCAAGCTTCTATGCTGTATGGGTCTGTTTTAATTAAGAAAAACTCAAAAAATGAAAATAAAATTGTCGTGTACCAAATTTGGTCTTAAAATGACGTCTAATTCATGTCCTTTTCACGACGTCATACTTTCATATCCACGATAGGACGCCAAATACACGTCATATAAAGGACATATGACGTCGTGGACGAAATATGACCTTAAATTGACGTCAATAAGACCATGTGTAATACCTGGGATATTTACATGGGAAGTATATATATATATACAATTTCTGTAACTTTTAAAGTAAATATCTCAGAAACAGAATTTAACACAGGTTTTTGGGATATATAAGTGCACAATCTCTGTAAATTTCAGCTTTATCCCTTTATTTTGACATAAGCGACATACATCTTTAATTAAGAATATTTCATAATATTTCAAAAATATTTTTGAAAATATTTGAAAAAAGATTATAAAACCAATAAGAAATAAAAATATTTTTTAAATATTTTGAAACAAGATTATGATACAATAAATATGAAAATCCGAATTAATATTTTAAAAATACATTTCAAATATTTAAGAAAATTTTAGCTGGGTGATAAAAAAGAACGTTTTTAAAAATATTTTTAAAAGATTCTTAAAATATTCTTAAAAATGTTACCACAAAAGGTTTTTAAACCATTTTAAAATATTCCTAAAACCATTTTAAAATGTTTCTCGCAATATTTTTATAGAAATATTTAGAAATATTTTTTGAAAATATTTTGTGCTGTATGGGTTGTGGTGTCTTGTCTTCGGTGACTTCGGCCTTATTGAGCCTAAAGTAAACCTCGCACCCAAAATCTAGGTGACCCACCTAACGGCCCTCTTAAAACCCTACAACTTTTATTTGTAACACTTTTTACCAAAATGCCATGTTTTCTAATTATTACGGTGTGAAAATTAAAGTGGGACACCCTATAGGTATTGTATATGTGTGTTTGGAAGGAGGTATGTGGGAGTGTGTGTGTCAAGAATCTACATATATTGCACATATATAAACATTTAATACTCTTCCGAAGTGTAAGGAAACCTTTCTTGTATCATTAGTCGGATACTAAGGCCAATAACTTCAGCCAATTCGACCAAGAGCCATTTTCCACTGATTTAGTGCGGGGTTCAAAAGAAAAGAGCTCTATATGTGCATGAACTCACATGCTTCCTTCCACGCAGCATATACATATGTATAGTATATCATTTAAATTTTAAATTGCTCTAGTTTCAATTAAAATTATATATTTACTACTTGTATCAAAGATAAATCTAACTCTGTACTTCTCTCATTTTTATTTACATCTTAACAAAAGACGAAAATACAGATGTATAATAATTTTATATATGTTCGTTCTTAATAATAAGACAGATATAAGTAACAAATCGCGCGCGATTACTTTAGATCGTAAGACTATAAATCTTAGTTTGTAAAGTCTTTATCTTAGTCTTTTTGTTGATATAATAATAATTATCTGTAAAAAACAATTAACATTAGCAATAATTACAATTTAATATACTAAAATTATATAGATATTTATGTTGTTTCTTGCACGTCATCTGCAGCAGTATTAATAATATGATCTTCATTTTCAGGTAATGTATGGCGTCCCAAATGACATCGATATTTTCGAATTAATTGCGGAATAACAATATTATTGTAACATGCCATACCGATTAAAAGAATTACAAAACCAATAAGCTGTAATAAAAAATTCTAGGATGTTTCTTGTTATATATATTATATATATATATATATATATATATATATATATATATATATATTAGTAGTATTAATATACATATTAATACTATTAATAATTATACTTCTCTTTCTAATCATACCTGCATATAATGAAAAACTTGCCATTGAAACCCTAAAGAAAAGACCCATATCACAATTGTTCGAACACTATCTAAAATCATTCTCGTTGTAGCACTCATTTCCTTAGTAACGCTAATACCGGCAAAATTAAAAAAAGCAATACTAAATGCAATACCTGCAATTCCAAATGATAGTTTGTGATAAAAACAGGAAATTGATAATCACAAAGGAAATTGAAAAGAAAAATGATAGACTGACCGATAACTGCTATCAATAATTTGCTATTGCTTCTTATTTGGATAAGAGCTTCTACAGTGGCTTCAAGTGTACCACGTGAATTATCCGCAAAAGGTGGTGGTGCAGTAATGTAATTGAGAGGGATTATAGCGATAGAAATACCAATAAATCCGAAGATGCCTATAAAAATATTGTAATAAAATAAAAATAATAAATAAATATTTTTTTTAGATAGAGTTCAAATATTAATATTAATAAATCTTACATATCGAGAAAAATACAAACTGTTCTAACCTTCCCATCCAATTGCTTGTAGCGCAGGAATATCCTGTTGTCCCACATACTTTTCCTCGACAACCATTTGAACAGCTGTTATTACCTTATATATTTAAATTTGGAAATTATTTTATTAGAGTGAACATATTTATTAGTGCATGCTCAGATATTTCACACTACCCAGATAGCCAAGCGTGATAGAGCATATTGAGCAAACTAATGCATTGCATGTGTTTTCATATATTTGCTGTAAATTTGCTGACATCAAAATAGAACACGTTACAAATATAGCTACATGACTGCTTATACATGCAATCAGTTGACGCAATTTCAAGAGCAAACGGTCCGCAATATTGGTACGTTATGTTGTCTGCAACATGTCAGCAACATGACAGCAATGAATGATTCATCGTTCCATCTTGAGCATCATGATGCAAACGTGACGGCAACAACACATATATAATGATTTCCATCCGTTATTGTGTGTATGTCGTCAAGCTATGAAGTTTTTTAATTGTATCTCGTTGCTAACGAAGTGTTGACAATATGAAATTGTCACAAATCCCTCACAAATTGATGCTGTCACGTTGCAATCAGTTTGCTGTTAATAGAAATATAATTCATATGAGTTCAACCCGACAAGCATAATGCTGTCTCACCTTGTCCCGAGTTTGTCAAAATTAGTTGCATTAACGACAAGCTGCTTGTTGGCAACATGGCAGCAAACTCACAGCATTTGGCTATCTGGGTATGTAAGTATAATTAAATCATAATTATAATTACTAAATTTTATATGTTAGATTTATATAATAGTGATAAATTAATAATAATAATAAAAAATGTACCTGAGCAAATATAATAAGTAAGTCTCCAGTGATTACAGAATTTGCACTAATATCACTGTTTTCCATTGTTAATATATCACTAACGCCAACAAATGCTAAACCTGTTATAACAAAACCAATGCCTATCCATTCTCTTACTCCCAATTTTCTATTAAGAAACCCAATAGAAAGCATTCCTGTAAAAATAATTACTGATCCGCGCAACATTTGGAAGCTACTTGCGTAAGTCATGTTCAGACCAATATACATTATGGATGTTGCAAACATATCACATAATGCAGGTACTAGTAAAATGAAAGGATTAAAAACCCTTGTACCCTTAATGAGTACATTATTATCTACGGAGCCGTCCTGTGAACAAATTAATATAGTATATAATACAATTTAATTTATTCAGAGAACAAAAATCATGAATACTTACGCCTCGCCGATTATAATAATAATAGAAGATTTTAAACGCTAAAAAACAAAGAGCTTCTCCAAAAAACATAAATAACGATTGCATAAAGGGATGATTGAAATGTCTGAGCTGTTCATCTTCACCAAGTACAACTTGTCGATCTGCATATCTAAATAAATTTAAAGTCAAATTCTAACATCAGTAAAACTTGATTATTGATTGATTGATTTTTCTTCTGTACTGTGATTTTATTCTTTATGCTATATATATACGTATATATATACGTATACATGTATATATATAATTAATTTTCGTACTTATAAAATACTTACTTAACTGATAAAGTATTAAACGAGCCTGTAACTATTTGAAGTATAGCTAAAGTACGTTGATAGTTTGACCACGCCATTGTTTATAACAAGTGATAGCAGATAATAATGCAATCACTAAATGAGTACTTTCTGCTTACATATATACATACATACATAAAACTATAAAATATATACTATATTGAGATAACTCAATTCGACAGACTCCGTACATCAGAGAAACATTTGTTCTTTATAACTAAACTTTTAGCACTTCTCATCTTTTCTCTTTTTTCTTCAACATCTAATTATATACCATTGTGTACCGATTTCATTTTAAGTGCAGAAAGTATAGCATGATACAACCATAAAAACAGACAGAAGAGACGTGCTAACTTAAATTAATATTACACACAAACATCACGTCACAGTATAAGTAGAGTCCTAGATTAGTAGAGAACAGGGCCTACAAACTCCCATGTATTTCGCATGACCAGCGTTAGTGGCGCCCTCTGACACGGGACACCCTACGTTAGGAACTGAAACGTGTAACTGCACATATCGACACATACCGTGTACATTTAAAATGATTATTCTTAGGTAAAAAAAGCGCAATGGTTAAAAATAATATTGTATATTTATATAATAAAAATACATAATCGATACAAATATCGTTGAATTCCACTTGAATATAAATTTGCATGCAAATGTGTCTTGCAAGCGAGTCATTATTACGTTTAAATCGCTATTAAATCATTATAAATTAGATACCTGCCAACGATTATACGTGGTTACAAAAGAAAAGACATGGTAGCCTTTACTAATAAAATGCTACAAAATAAAAAAAATTATATTAAGCGTTATACTACTAACTTCTTAAGCAACGTCAATAATTAAAAACAAAAAAAAGTTTTCTAATGATTGTCCATTAGAAATAAACATAAAAACACCGCTGTTCTCTAATAAACTTTACATAAAATTAAAAGTAAAAAACGTAAATTAAAAGTTAAAAAAAAAGAAGGGAGAGGTAGAAAATCACAGCTGAGCGTGAGCGGTTTCTTGCTTCAAAATCGGTCTGGGGCGTTTCTCATCGTTCCCGTCGAAAGGGATAAAGCAGGTTGCTGTGCCGAAGTGCTATCCCTTTGTGTTATTTCCATATTTCCAATTAATTATAGCGAATTTGGGCGCTTGCACTAGTGCACACTGACTGTGCACTAAGGCTTGTTCTTATTGTTAGTTAATTCTTATATTTACAGATCATCTTAAATACTTTTTGAAATACTTCTTAGCCAGTAAAATGATCTGTACAGCATCCATACAGTATGTTTTATTGGCTAAAAAGTTTTTAAACATGTATTTAAGCGACCTTTAATATAAGAACAGATATTATAAACAAGCTTTAGTGTGCACTAGTACAAACGTCCGAATTCACTATAAATCTTTTGCAGTAAATGCTCCCAGGAGATTCAGCCCATAATTTATCGGTCTGCAAAATAAATGACAATGAATAATTAGTACATATACAGTGTTAGCAGTGCAAAGTTTATCTCATAGAGAAAGATACTTACGAAAATGTCGTCTTCATATTCCACATCAGATTTTCTATTTAATCTTTTTATTAAATTTATTGCTCATTCTTCTTGCTTCGTTGAACATAAAATTTGTTTCCTCTTGCATTTATGCCCTTCCGTTTAAAATTTTATTAATAATTGTGCATTATTTAATTATAAATTCTTGTACTATTTCCTCTAAGGCCTGCTGCAGAGTGGGACAATGTATCGTCTTCATAATAGATTTATCTTCGTGAAAGATTTGTATTAGTTTTTACTTTATTTTGCATGTATAGCAGATGTAGGGAAATTCTATTTCTGCAAGTTCTACTTTCTTCTTAATTTCTTCCAAAATCCTGTTACTTTTTACACATTCTGCGCATTCAAAACATTCCATTGCTACTGTATTTCTTATTATATTTCTCAAAATTTTTTGCGCATCCACGTATATTTCAGTGCTCGTTGTTTCTGGTATCGCAGGTTCAGAATATTCCACGTCTGTATTGTCTTCTTCGTTTAGAGACGCTAGGTCACCCAGCGTGAAACATTTTTAATAAGGCTAATGATGTACCTTCGTCACTCTCCTCACAATTGGAAGATAGGGATTTCTTAGAGGTCAAATTTGTGCATAGTAGCGTTTTAAAAGATGCACTGAATTGATGCGGCGAAGGATTGTTATTCCTATGACCGTGGTCTCTAACTCGGCTGAAAAAATTTTCCACGATGTCCTGATTAATATATTTTAAATTCAGTGCTGGTAATCCACACTGTTGTAATGTTTTCCACAAATAGATACTGCCTTGGATCGTCCATATCCAATTTTTTAGACATTTTGGTTTATTTCTTCGTAAAGGCCTGTGACTTTCTTGTTCAACGTATTCCATTTTACGAAGTTTTTGTACTGCTTCTTGCCAAAATTGTACGTGTGCACTTGTCGCATTCATTCTGTAACTCTTAACGACAGTTACTACGTTTACGCGAGCGTTACTTTTGTAGTAACTTACGATAATTCCTTCGCGTAAACGGGATTTTCCTTCGCGTAAACGGGATTTTGTAGTAACTTGCGATAATTTACTCCGCGTAAACGAGTGATATATCGTAAGTTACTATAGAAGTAACGCTCGCGTAAACGTAGTAAGTGTCATTAATTGTTATGATGTCGTTGCACAGGTATATTATATGGAAAAAAACTGCGCAACGTCGTTCAAACGAAACTGTCGTTAAGGAGTTAGAGAGTCCCCGCGCTGTGCTCTTCTATGCTTTTCTATTGCGTGACGTTACCGACATGGCGGTAGGTAATATCAACGTAGTTCCCATTTTCCGGAGGTCCCATCGCAGAGAGCGCCACTAACGCTGGTCATTATTCTTCCATAAGAGTTTGTAGGCCCTGGTAGAGAAACGCGAACTTGTTTCTCCTTCTGATTGGTCGGTTATAGACCAATAGACAGCAGGGCGTACTATCGCAAGATGGCGGCGGCGGCAAAGATGGAATCACAGACTTCTATATTGTTCCTACTTCTGATTGGTTGGTTACAGCCCGTCATGTTAGGCCCGCATTATACAACTGTTGACAGTGTTGACTAAAGTTTATAAATGCATATTATTATTTCTTGTGACCACGGTAAGTAGAAATATATTTTCTGTGTTGTTAAATAACTGCAGAGGACTTTACTGACATTGTGAGTTGCTTATTTGTGCCCTGCACACATATATCCAGCCTAATTTTCATCCGTGTCGGATTCTCATTATAATTCGTTTGATCTATTTCAGATGAGGCACTGTTCAGTTAGTGGCTGTAATGTAATACTAAAATCCTGAAGAGGTTTATCGCAATTTGACTGAAAATGTATGGATTGAAAGCAAGAAAAAAACGTACTGAAATGAACTTTAAACGTGTTTATAACAGTAAAGGTGCAGTCACATGAACTGATATTTTCCGCGTAACGCGTATCGCGTAACCAATCAGAAGCGCGAATATGCGTAACCGAAAATGCGAAACGCTTCTAATTGGTTACGCGGTTACGCGAAAGGCGCGGGTCCAATGAAGTAAACCTAACCCTAACCGTAAGACCGTAACCGTAAGGCTGAAATCCCATGGTGCGGAATGGAAGTGCGGAATAGAGAATGCGTCATAGACACAGCCAATCAGAGCTATGCCGCAGTGTTTACGATTTTTCCTGCATGCGTTCGTGGCGTAGTTGCGTTAAAGATTTGCGTCATAGAGCCATAACCTTAGTATTTAATCTGTGTATTTGAGTGCCTAACCTAAATAATCATACTTGGACTAAACTAAAAAAAAAATCTGTGTATTTGAAGTTAAACCAGTTAATTTTTTTTATATTTGATAAAGTAAGTGGAAGTATTCTTAATAAAATGGATGAATGTGAGTCTAATCAAATACGTGATAATGTAAGTAAAAATGTAAGTGAAATTATTCACATATTATTTTAACATATTAAGATGTAGATTAAGCAATTATTTTTTGTAGTATTATCACTGCTTTTACTGCAATTTTTGGCTGCCGAAAGAAAATTTTAATTACATGACCCATTCATGTTTCGCGCACGTGGATTTGAAAAATGAAAGTTTATATGTAGATAAAAAAAATCGTTTATTAAAAGGTTAGTTTTATGTTTTGCTAAATACAATTTGATCGAAATTTGATACTACATTATTATATATGCATACATAACAAATATCATAAATATATGTTATACAATTTGTTTTTAAATTGTAGGTAAATTAAACTGTGCTGAAAATCCTTCAGAGACAATGCCTGAGGAGGAGGAATTACTACAAGAATCTGAAGTACATCATAATGATGTTGATGTAGATGAAGATGACCAAATGGAAGATAGTTACGATGATCCACTAGAAAAGAAAACATGTCGAGGCAAGCAAGACAGGCGTTGGCTCGAAGCTGATGAAATTTTAATTACTGCAGTTCAGATGAGACTTTGTTTGTGGAATCACACAATAGATGTAAAAAAGAGAACTACATTAAAAGTTCGTGATGCATGGTGTGACGTTTTGAAAGAACTAAAAGATAAGTAAAAAATAAACATTAAAATTTTTTTGTTATTGAAAACTTATCTATACATTTCATGAATAAGAAATATATTTTCAGATTATAAATTCACTGTAGAAGATGTGAAAAAGCGTTGGAGAAACCTACGAGACTCTTTCAATAAAGCAAAGAAGAAGAAAAATACATACTTACGTAGTGGTTCAGCAGCACCTACAACAAGTGATGATAGTACTTTTCGACATTATGATAACATGTTGTTTTTAATTGATAAAACGCTGCTGAATTGAATAAATAGGCCTGACCCACATTCTTCTTTTGGATTTCTCTTTTGACAATGTTGTATACAGTAATAATAATTTCGCTAAAGCTAATCTTATTTTTTCCTTTCGATAACGGAGCATTGGAGTTCTCATGTATACTCTCATTAAAACTTTAATAGACTCTTCAACCATCATTATTTTTTTTTCCATATTCACACAAAACAGTTTTAGCAAAAAACGTCAACAATACTGTACGGCATGTATGATCGAGACCAACAGTACTGTGCCGAGACTGCATCACGCATTCCGCATTCCGCAAGTCTTTGACCGGCCTGTTCACATGGTGCAGAAAAATGACCAAAAATGCGTCAATGCAGTTCAAAAATTTAAAAATATTGTTTTCAACTTTTTCATTTTCAATATAAAATTTCATTTAATGTTATATTAATAATTATTATTGCTATTACAAAGATTATTTTTTATAAAAACGTTTGAATTATTTTAATAATATGTTTATTATATCAATTATTTTCATTCCAGATGCGTCATTGCTCGTCTATGACGCCCCATGTGCACAGGGCGGGAGACATTTGCAGAATGCGTTGATGCGGCATAGCTCTGATTGGCTGTGTCTATGACGCATTCTCTATTCCGCACTTCCATTCCGCACCATGGGATTTCAGCCTTAAGGTGCCATTTCACGTTGACGCTCGACGCTCATTTTCAGCGAGCAAAAACCTTTAAATATAATATATTTTATTTATATACATATATAAATTTACTTATATAATATAAATAAGTAAAAAATATTATTTCTAGGGTCACGTGGTTTCGCTTTGACGCTAGCGTCAAGAAATAAAGCTGAATTTATTCAACATCCAGCGTTGACGCTGAATCGTCGTTGATCGTCTCAGTACAATCAAAAATAGGCTTCGAAATACGTAAAATATTAATTATTTTCAAGTAATATCTTCAAGTAATAATATTTTACGAATATATATATAAATAAAAAATATTATTTCTAAAGATTTTTGCTCACTGAAGATGAGCGTCGAGCCGATCGAGCGTCAACGTGAAAAGGCACCTTTAGAGTTGGTTTATTTGAACTTTTACCACGGTAACAAAGAGAGGTTAGATTCAGAGTTACATTTAGAACGGGTCTGAGGTTATATATTTATAACTTAGTATAAATATTTATAATAAATAACAATAATGGACTTGACGGACCAACGTTTAATTGAATTAGTGGAGAAATGTTCCCATTTATACAATAAAAGCAGTCTCGATTACAAAGACAAAATAAAATCACAAAATTCGTGGTGTAGCATTGCAGAAGCGTTGAATGCAACAGGTATGTACATGTATGCATTATCAGTTCTATTTATTTATTTAGTTCTATAGTAATACAACAGTTTATTGTGTACTATAATTGTGTATTGTGTACTATAATTTAATCATACATATTATTATGCAGCTGCTGACTGCGGACACCGGACTGGGGCCAATTGCGAGAACGTTTTATTCGTGAGAGACGATCTTTAAAAGCAGGGCTTCCATCCGGCTCAGGATCCTCAAAACAGTCAACTCCTAGTAATCTGTATAAAGCTCTGCAATTCTTAGAACCTCATGTTCAAAGTAGAAGGTATGTAATTTATATAAATATTATCCATTCAAGTATGTTCACTAAATTTATTATATTATGTATTTATATTTAGCCTTTTTATACACTGTGTCCTTGCAGTGCAGTTTGCTGAAAATTGACTTCGTATAGTAAAAATATTTAACAAAAACATACAGATGCGAATAGAAGTTTTTATCTGCATTTGTACGTTTCTTAATTAAAGATAGTCGACTATGCTATCAGGACATGATGTATTAAATATTATACACACCACATACAATAAATACGCATGTAAAAAAAGTATTTTCCAATTATTTCAGGACACGTGGGAATGTTTTGAAAAGAAGCTTGTCACCATCTGAAGAATCTACTACATGGAATACGCTAGAGACCGACGATCCAGATGTGATGAAATATCTGAAAATTGTAGAGAATAACAAAAGCAAGCATGAAACACAAGTGAGAAATGAGCTCAAAGAATCAGATTTGTTGAAAGTAAAAATGGAATATCGGATGAAAATAATGTCAATTTACTGAATGTTAAGACTTCAGCTGTCAATAAAACATATACAGACATCCCAGCAAACGAAAAAAGATTGAAAAGAATTAAAACGGGATTGCCAGGAATTCAATTAAGGACTTTCCGAATTCCATTTTGTCCAAAAAAGGGATTGAAATAGTTTCAATATCATGGAATTTCTTATTTTGGAAAAAATTTGTCTTTTTTGAATCCCATCCAATTTCGACACAAAAACGTAACGAAATGAATACCACTGAATGCCAGGTTAGGGATTGGAAAGTTTCGTCATGAATTCCATTGATTCCGTTAACGAAATGAATACCATTGAATGCCAAACTAGGAATTAAAAATTTCCGTATTGAATTCCATTGAATTCCGTCTATTCTGACAATAAAATGAATACCATTGAATGCTAGGATAGGGATTGAAAAGTGTCCGTGTTGAACTCCATTGAATTCCGACTATTCCGACAATGAAATAAATACCATTGAATCCCAAATTTGGAAATCAATATGTATATATCGAATTCCATTGATTTCCGGCGATATTTACAACAGAACAAATTCCATTTTATTCCAAATTAAGATTGAAAAACGAGTATAATACGTTAAATTCCTAATTTTATCCCATCGTTATTTGAGTCTATAATATATATTGAATATGTCATTCCCTATCACTTACAAAATTGAAAGTCATTCTTATGAATTAATTGTAATTTTAAAAGTTCCGTATTAGTTTAATTTTTGGTAACTTTGGGATAAACAGACTAATGTAAAACATTAAATTTTTTAAATATTCAACAGTCGGTATTGTTACATTAAAATAAAACGTTTTATTTACAAAAATCATATTAGACAATTTTTATTGCAAATATATATACAATTAAGTTGACAATAAAATAAATTATATTATTTTTCGTTTTTCAGCGTACAGCGTGAGCTCGATGAGGAGAATTGTATTCTAATCTACCCTCTCCCAGATAGCACAGAGATTCGAAAAAGAATTCTTTTTTATGTCACTAATTCTGAATTCTTTTTTAGATGCAAAAAGAATTCTTCTTAGAAAAAGAATCCTTTTTGCATCTAAAAAAGAATTCAGAATTGGTAACATACAAAAGAATTCTTTTTCGATTCTTTGTGCTATCTGGATACTCCGAGTAACAAGCACATAAAGTCATATAAGACATAGTGTTTTTTAAAATAATATTAAGTATTATAATACGCATTCTTACAATAAATTACATTATCAATTTTACATAAAATTATCGATTAAAGATAATTTTTAAAAGTAAAAGGTTTTAATTAATCAGCCTCGAATACATTAGGCATTGAACAAACATACATTTGTTCTCCAATGTCTACTAGAACCATCTTTGAAGCAACCTCGACTATCGACACTAAAAATTGATTACTTGTTGTTAGCGATCTTATCTTCCACATATGTGGTATCTCACAGGGAGAAAATTGCTACGGTTGTTACAACAACATTCTCTATGATTGAAAAAGAAATGTATGTGAATTCAAGTTAAATTGATATTACATTGAATGTAGCTGTTAAGATATGCTCATTTATACAGTTTTCATAACCGTAGTTCTTACGATACGTGACATTCGGTTACAATACCCTCGTATATGGTTGCCTCAACCAAAGAATTATTGCTATCTCTCTTATGTGGTCTGCAGCACAAATATTATGGTTGAGAGATCCATAAGATATAGCTGCACGGTACAGCACTGAATCACTGCATGATTGAGAGGTTAGTTCCATTGCGCGCGCAAAAGAATTTCTGCATAGAATAAAGTGGATTTGATAAGGATGTTTTAACTTTATAAATATACTTTTTTCATAAATATATTTACGAACACAAAATTTCGTAATGAGCCGACACTGGTTTCTGACATTCACCCGACATTAAGAAATATTATATTATATATCCAATTCAAAATTTTATTACTCTTTTTAAACTGAATTTGTTTCTTAAGATGATTTTTGAAAAATTATATATTTGCGCTGGTTATCCCATATGTAGACTATATATAACACTTACATTAAATTAAGTAGTCCACCACGTAAGACAGTTGGCTCAGGATCCAGAGGTCCTGAGTTTGAATCCCACCAAGGTAAGTGTTTTTTTCAAATACGAGAAAATATTTATAATCATAGACTGCATCTTAAGAAACAAATTTAGTTAAAAAATAGTAATAAAATTTCGAAATAAATAATTTTTTTTATTTCTCCAAGAATTTTGGATTCCATGGGATTGGACCATCTCATTTCGAATCCCATCTAATTTCATCTAATTCCGCCAAAAAAGGGATTCAAAGGTATATTAAAAAATTTTAATATCTTTTAATCCTTTTGCGTTTGCTGGGATTGTAAATGACCTTTTTCTTCTTTTTCCGCAATAACTGCAGAATTATCGCAACTAAATTAATAGCCACAAAAGCTGTTTTTCTAACACGGTAAATATCCATTATAGCGAAATTTCTACACTTTGTAAAAGTTAACACAGAGGTTAGAATCGACTCAAACACGAATTCGCGTTATGGGTTTACGGTTCTTTATGTTACGTTTCGTTACGATTATGGGCTGTCATTGTAGACGATAGGAGGCGATTTCTTACGGTTACGGTCTTACGGTTACGATTAGGCTTACCGGATCTCCATTGGACCCGCGCCTTAAGGATGTATATCGCTTAAGTCAAAATAGAGGGATGAAGGTGAAATTTACAGAGATTGTGCAATTATATATCCCAAAAACCTGTGTTAAATTTGCGATCGATTGTCTGACCCGTTTAAAAGTTATTAACTTTTTAATTTCGTATGAATTCTTATGGAGATTGACAGATTATCAAATATATGCATTCAGAATATAAAGAAAAAATAGAGAACAATTCTTGAAAAAATTACGGTGTATAGAGGATACATTGGCACAGATTCTCAATAAATTTCACGATGATTCACTGACTAGTTTCTGAGAAAAGAAATAAAAACTGCAGCACTCTCACAGATCTTGAAGTTCGACCCTAAAAACACGGCAACGTCACACTGCAAGCTCGGTAACTATATATGTTTTTCACATTTTTGCTGCCGGTTTCCGATATTTTCAGCCGATGTTTATTTACGGCCTCTGATGTCTCATTTGCCTTTATATCTTAAAAGTGGGTTTTTATTACATTTCAACATTTTTTGACTTCACTACTAACCTCCCTTTTCTCAGCATGTCAATGATATAAAGGGTACTACCGGTCGGGCGTTCAAAGCAGCCAACAGTTAAAAATAATATTAACAGTGAGGTGTTGCCACGTCTTCTTGTGTTGTTCGCTCGATATTTTTTCTTTTTATTTTTGTATTTAACGTATTTATTTACCTTTTATAATAATATTTTATACTATTGCGTGATATTTTTGATCATATTTAACCGTTACTTTTTGTCTTTATCCAGATTATATATGTATGATTTTTGTTTCTAGCAGTTGGATTCAGGCAAGATTCCCAGCCAAAAGTTTTGAACCTCTTTTAAGAATATTTACAAATACGCTGCCAGTAATTATAAAAAATGGTTAAAATCACTCAAATCAGTAATATTAATGTCCTTGTTATGATATGCAATTATAGTCAACCGTTAAAGTATGCATACAACCGATATATATTAGATTTCTCAGATTATTATGCTTTTTGCTGGGAAGGTATACGTAATACATCCTTAACGCGGAAAATACATGCCATGTGACTTTAGCCTAAGTCACCTTAGCCACTTTAGCCTGGAGTCACATGGCATGTATTTTCCGCGTAACGCGTAACCGCATAACCAATTAGAAGCGTTTCGCATTTTAGGTTACGCATATTCGCGCTTCTGATTGGTTACGCGATACGTTACGCGGAAAATATCAGTCCATGTGCTGCGGCCAGGTTTTCTATCGTTCGCTGATTCGGTCTCTTACCTGTGCAAAATTTATGACTGACTGTTTATTTTATGATCTCACAATACATACATATTATACAGGGTTTACCAAAAGTATGGCAACCCCTAAATATTTCGAAAACTATGCATTTTAGAAAAAAATGTTTCAGACAAAAGTTGTAGGGTTTCAAGTAACGCATTAAATAGTAATATTAATTTGACTACAAATAACTTTGTTAATGCCAGGTAAAAATAATTTTAAAATTTTTAAATGGAAACCTCTATTTCTGATTGCATATTCTTATCGCTTACCTCGAGAGCTTTTCAAACACTATAATAAAGTATATTTTTATTAATAATCAAGAGAAGTTAGACCGAGGTGGCCAATCCTTTCTTCCCTCATTTTGGTTCCTTCTTCGGTCTTCCTATCCTATGGGGAAAGGGGGAGTGGGAGAGGGTCAGCGCGAGGAGAGGGAGAGAGAAAAGGCGATTGGGTCATTGGAGACTCCCATTGGACCCTTTTAGGAAGAGTCCAATGGGATCCTCCAATGGCCTAATCGCCCTCTCCTCCCCCACCCTCGCGCTGACCCTCTCCCACTGGATCGACACTCCGAGAGGGTATAAAACGCAAGCGCCAAGATGTTCAGTGTTCTTTTCTCGCGCATAATCACGTCGGTAGGGTGATAGCGCCCTAGAGCGCTCTCTGCTTCTGCCGAGGACTTTTGTCTTTTTAATTTGCAAATTAATAAATTAAAAATTAAACGTTTGGCTAAAAATGGCTAACGAATTATCGGAGCGTGAAAGAATCACTATCCTAATGATGCGCGGATGGGGTGTTAATGAACGATCGTTCACTGATGTCGTTCGATTATTTAATAACACGTATCCGAATCGTCAAATTAGTAAATCCACTGTTTTGAAAACTGTACGACGTTTTCAAGAAACTGGTAGTGTAAAAAGTCGCTTTAGATCTGACAGGCCATCGTCTGCAACTAATAACGACAAACAACTTGATGTTCTGCAGACTTTTATTGAAAATCCCCATACGTCTGTTAATAGAGCAGCTCAAGCTCACGACATTGCTCCCATGTCCGTACACAGAATTTTAAGAAAAAATAAATTACATCCATACAAACTGCAATACGTTCAAGAATTGCAAGACGGAGGTGATGAGCGTCGTATATGCTTCTGTGCAAGAATGATGGACCTAATAGATGCCTCGCCCAACTTTCCTTATCAAATTGTTTTCACAGACGAGGCAACCTTTACATTGACGGGAGAGGTTAATAATCAAAATTTTCGTCTCTGGTCAGATGAAAATCCGAATTGGGTGCGGGAAAGTCATACACCATACCCACAAAAAATAAATGTATGGTGCGGCATGATAGATGCTTATGTGATAGGGCCATTTTTTTTTAGGAAAACCTCAATGCTCATAGGTATGAGAGATTACTTGCAGATGAAATAATTCCAGCCATACAAAATATTTTTCCACATAACTTTGAGCAAATATGGTTTCAGCATGACGGAGCTCCGCCTCATTTTGGTGCAGGGCCACGTCGAATTTTAAATGAAGTTTTCCCGCAAAGGTGGATAGGAAGAAGAAACCAAAATGAGGGTGGGGAAAGTTGGCCACCTAGGTCACCAGATCTAACTCCTCTTGATTATTACTTTTGGGGCTATCTGAAGAGTAAGGTTTACAAAACAAAACCTCAAAATATCCAAGAATTGAGGCAGCGAAAGAGGGATGAAGCAGCCTTGATACCTGCAGAATCAAATCGTAGAGCTGTTTCTGCGTTCTATCAAAGATTGGCATACTGTCAAGAAGTCAATGGAAACCACTTTCAGAATTTACTCTAAAACACTCAAACACACAAAAAAATGTAAATCAAGGTTGTAAAATTTGTAATTTAGGAAAATGTAAATAATAATTACTTTTTTTACTTTTTTAATTGTAATAAAATTCGAGTTTAATTACAATTTCAAAATGTATTTGTAATTGAACGACTTTAATTACAATTCCGAAAAACATTTGTACTTAAACTCAATTTAAATTAAAATTATGTAAAATAATTAGTAATTAAGAACTTCAATCACAAAAGTATTGTTATTTACAACTCTGCTAGTGTAAATCCGACCGTGCAACCTCCCCGCGGTACATCTTGGGTAACGCTGATGCCGGCGGTATCGTAGCTTTCAAGCTCCATAACTTGAAAAATACTTAATAAAAATATACTTTATTATATTTTTTTTGAAAAGCTCTCGAGGTAAGCTATAAGAATATGCAATCAAAAATAGAGGTTTTCATTTAAAAATTTTAAAGTTATTTTTACTTGGCATTAACAAAGTTATTTGTAGTCAGACTAATATTACTATTTAATGCGTTACTTGAAGCCCTACAACTTTTGTCTGACAACATTTTTTTAAATGCGTAGTTTTCGAAATATTTAGGGGTTGCCATACTTTTGGTAAACCCGGTATATAATATATAAAATATATCTTTATATAAAATATATATAATATTATATACCAATGCTCATATACAGAGTACTATATTATTTGTGTTATACTCTCTGGCAGGGTATTTATTTTTACACAATTTAAGACGATAAACTGTTACCACTAACGTAAATTTACATAAAATAAAGAATATATTGTGAAAATAATAATTTATGGAGGGCTCCGGTTGCCTACAAAACGATTGCCTCTACAGCTTCGTTTGCACACACCGTATTGCACACAATCCCGATTGCATACATTCCCATTTGCACACAGAGCGATTGCCTACAGACATTATTGCACACATGTCGCTTTGTTTACACGATCATATTGCACACAGCGCATTGCACACACGACCGTATTGCACACAGCGCATTGCACACACGACCGTATTGCACACACGACCGTATATTGCACACACAACCGTATTGCACACACGGCCGTATTACATACAGCGCATTGCACACACGTCCGTATTGCACACACGGCCGTATTGCATACACGGGAGAGCGTCCCGTTTGACCAGGTTGCGATTAATCATAGCCACTCACAGCCCCCGGTGCCTGGAGTTTTTCCACTGGATCAGCTAATTAGAAATTTTTACGGATAGCCGGATCGAGCAACGCGATCGAAACCTTGCAAAAGTGCGCGAATTTGAAACGTATGTATAGTTATAATGCATATCACTTAGCTGGACACTGCATTTCTTTATTTATTAAGTAATGCTGGATTAAATAATTTATTAAATGTTTTTTATTGTGAGTACATAATCGATCCCTAGAATTGACTGCGGTAACTTCCGAATAGCCCCTACCTCCAAATTTAATGAAACTTGCAGCAATTGTAGAGCATTAAAGGACACGCCCACACCATAAAGGTCACCCTCAAGGTCACCCTCCTGAGTGACCTTCAGAAGGTTTCAGCCCGCGCTCGTTATTCATTCAGAAGTTATTAACAAAAAAAATTTGAGAAATGTAGCAGTTATTTTGAGTATTAAAAGGGATAAATGACTAATATATATGTCGAAATAGTACATGCATGAACAATGAAAATACGATGCAACTTATCTTGTTTAATACCACTTCTACTTAAACGAGCTCGTAAAGCACGCCACGAACCCATGTGACAACTCGTCTCGCGTAAAAAGTGTATGCGTGGAGGCAGTAGGTTCCGCCCCCCTGCGGGGGGCTCCACTATTGTTCCTTGGACTATAAGGAAATAGACCCGTTTCTTTATGCATATGGTTATGCACCTTTGCAAGTTTGTCTGGATAGACCTTAAGTAGCAATTAAGGCCGGTATTCCTAGTCTTCAAGATTGTCTTAAGTAATGTCTTAAGACGCTAATACGGCTTTGTGATTGGTTCATGCCATCTTAAGATTGAATTTAATACGGTCCTAAATAACTATGAATACCGGCCTAAGTGTGATTGGTTGGATCCAAAGGTAAGAGCCAATCACATTCAATTGCTACTTAGCGGCTCAATGAGCGGGTGCACTTCTGGATGCACCCATTGTTTGCGTTCAGCAGAGATTAGGGATGTTCTTTTTAACCGAACTTCTTACAGAGTAACAGACAGATAGGTGTTTCAAAATGCATATTTTAGTTCATAATCTGCGCTTTTAGCCCAGTCAAAATAGGAAATTTGACAGAAATAATTCCAAAAGTTTTAAAACTTGGTAACGATGTTCGTTTAAGCTTACTAATAAACGCCTAAAAAGTCCTGATAAATTGAAGGTGAGCGTTTGTCGCCATCTTGAAAAATAGGTGCACTTTTTTGGTTTTTGCATATATTTTTTGCAAATAAAAACGTGTTGCAGACAAAAGTTGTTCAAATTAATTGGTAGAAAAAGATGGTACAATAAAAAACAGGAGTTTTCATGTACAATATAGAAAGTGTTGTTTGAAGTTCACTAACTACTCACGCAATATTCGCAGCCCATTTTCTCGAAAACTATTATAGTTATGAAAAAATTGAATAACTTTTTTTGTATAGACAATTTAATAAGTTTTATTTTTATAATAACTGTTTTTTCAATGAAGTCAATATTTTACGAGATATATGCAAAAAACCGAAAAAGTGCACCTATTTTTCAAGATGGCGGCGAACGCTCACCTTCAATTTATCAGGACTTTTTAGGCGTTTATTAGTAAGCTTAAACGAAGAACTCTACCGAGTTTTAAAACTTTGGAATTATTTATGTCAAATGCTTAAATTGGACCTATTTTGACTGGGCTATTTTGGAATTACTCAATCTCATTACTAGCAATTATACAGTTCCGTTTATTAAGATGAGAAAGCGCGTGAATTCTTACCGACACCAGCGTCGAGCGATTTTCCATTTTCAATAAACGCTTGTATTTCTGTAAATACAGATAGAAAGGTTGACCGAGTAACTCTAATAGCGCAAATTATAAATGAAAAAGAACTTTTTGAAACACCTTCCTATTCCTCGCGGTTGCCGAGATATAAGCGTTTAATGGAAATAGAAAAATGGCTCGGCGCCCGTTTCGCTACGAATTTGCGCGCTTTCTCGTCTCAATAAACAAAACTGTATAATTGTTAATAATGAGATCAAATAATTCCACTACTAGGGCAGAATACGAAATAAATAATGCGTTTTGAAACATTTTTCTATCTCTTCCGGTTGCCGAGATATTTGCGGTAAACAGTAAAAAAAAATATCTGGCGTCGACACATGGCATCGACCTTGGGGCGGAACGTTTTTGTCAACACAGCTGTTCTCTATCCGAGATTATTATCGCGGTGAGCGGGAATCGCGGCGTCAACGGCACCGACTTTGTAAATATTTCAGTGTTTCTACAATCACCTAATTTTTAAAAAGTCATTGCAATTTTAACGATTGGCCAGCTTCAAAAATACCGTCGTTTACGCAGTCATTGCCACCTCGCTAACATGAGATGTATTGTTGATAATGTTGCAAGTTGCATAACTGTAGTCACGCTAATATTTCCGTCGTTCTCGAACGATGGTCAATGAGATATAAGCGTTTAATAAAAAACGAAAAATCGCTCATCAAGCGTTTTGTTATTAATTAGTGCGCTTTCTCGCCTTAATAATCAGAAATGTATAATTAGGAGCAATAAAATCGATCAATTCCAACAGCGTAGAATACGACCTAAAAATTTCAACACTTCGCGATAATAATCTCGGACAGAGAACAGCTGTGTTGACAAAAACGTCCCGCCGCAAGGTCAATGCCATGTGTCTCGACGCCAGATATTTTAAAAGCGCAGATTATGAACTAAACTATGCATTTTGAAACACCTATCTATCTGTTAAGCGGGAAGCACACACTTCTGCATAACGCATAATGCGTAAGCATAAGAAAATTGATTGATCTATTTTCTTATGCGTTATGCAGAAGTGTGTGCTCCCCGCTTTAAGGCTGATTTATAGAGGCCGTAACCGTTGATTTAAGCCGTAATCTTTAAGAACTTGACCAATCACAGTTGAATGTGAGAAGAACAATCTACTGTAATTGGCCAATTTCTTAAAGATTACGGCTTAAATCAACGGTTACGGTCTCTATAAATCAGCCTTTACTCTGTCAGAAGTTCGATTAAAAAGAACAGGCCTAATCTCTGCTGAACGCAACCAATGGATGCATCCAGGAGTGCACCCGCTCATTGAGCCGCTAAGTAGCAATTGAATGTGATTGGCTCTTACCTTTGGATCCAACCAATCACACTTAATTGCTACTTAAGGTCTATCCAGACAAACTTGCATAGGTGCATAACCATATGCATAAAGAAACGGATTGGTCTATTTCCTTATGCACATGCATATGGACCAATCAATTCTCTTATGCTTATATTTATGCGCTATGCAAGTTTGTCTGAATTGACCTTTAAGCGGGGAGCACACACTTCTGCATAACGCATAATGCGTAAGCATAAGAAAATTGATTGATCTATTTTCTTATGCGTTATGCAGAAGTGTGTGCTCCCCGCTTTAAGGCTGATTTATAGAGGCCGTAACCGTTGATTTAAGCCGTAATCTTTAAGAACTTGACCAATCACAGTTGAATGTGAGAAGAACAATCTACTGTAATTGGCCAATTTCTTAAAGATTACGGCTTAAATCAACGGTTACGGTCTCTATAAATCAGCCTTTACTCTGTCAGAAGTTCGATTAAAAAGAACAGGCCTAATCTCTGCTGAACGCAACCAATGGATGCATCCAGGAGTGCACCCGCTCATTGAGCCGCTAAGTAGCAATTGAATGTGATTGGCTCTTACCTTTGGATCCAACCAATCACACTTAATTGCTACTTAAGGTCTATCCAGACAAACTTGCATAGGTGCATAACCATATGCATAAAGAAACGGATTGGTTTATTTTCTTATGCACATGCATATGGACCAATCAATTCTCTTATGCTTATATTTATGCGCTATGCAAGTTTGTCTGAATTGACCTTTAAGCGGGGAGCACACACTTCTGCACAACGCATAATGCGTAAGCATAAGAAAATTGATTGGTCTATTTCCTTATGCACATGTGTATGGACCAATCAATTTTCTTATGCTTACGCATTATGCGTTGTGCAGAAGTGTGTGCTCCCCGCTTTAGCGGCTCAGTGAGCGGTCGTGCTTGTGGATACTCCCATTGGCTACGTTCGTATGTGACGTATTTGCGCATGCGCACTAAGCCCCGTCGACATGCCATTATTTGAATAAGTGAGAAAAAGTGCCAAGGCTATTTGTCATTAAAGGTCTGTTTTTTATTGCTACACTGCTGAAATAGTGCAATAAGTTAGAGTGGGACAAGTATATTTCGTTTCACCCTAACTTACTGAACTAGTGTGCTCTAGTTCGGCAGTGCAGCAATAAGAAACAGACCTTATAGGATTATGTTCTTACTGTGTTCATTGTCGGTTATTTTGCTAGTGTTGTTTTAAAAAGACATACGGATTAATAGTATCACATATTGGTGTCGAATTGATAATCAAAATGTATAAACTAATAGATGCGAGTGGATACTATAGTGTCTATAATAAAAGCCAGATGAAGAAAAGATGCATTCCGAAATCATGCATTATCGCAACTAACAGTAAGTAAAAGGATGATAAAAATTAAATCCATAATCTTTAAAATAAAGAAAACACATTTGAATTCTCGTAATATATCTATTTACATAAATCGTTTCTGTGTAATAAATGTGCAGAATATTATAATTTTAAATGGATAATTATTAACAATTTTTTCTTTATGTCATTTAGAAAGCAAACCTAGCTTGCAACAGATTGCAGACAATTTAAACAAGAAAATGCCTAAAGTAAGGTTAACAACTTCATCAACATCAGGTATTATAATATACATTAAATTAATATATAAAAGTGTTATGTTAAAACCCCTTTTTACTTAAAATTATATTTATGTTTATATATAAAGCTATTTTTACTTTATCATAGATCTTGTTTTACAGATTCATCACTAGCTGTTGATTCCAATGCAACGTTGAATATTGGGACACTAAATACGACATCTGAAATCAAAGAAGGCACTTGCGTTTTGTCAAGCAATAACTGTGAACAGTGGAATACAAACCAAAAGTCTGATTCTAACTTGACGCTTTGTGATAATGTAAATGATAGAGATAATATTAAAGGTTCTACGTGTTTGACTAAAGATGCTCTTTCTATCGATGGAAATCCTAATACATTAGTCGATAATAGCAACAACGTGATGAGTGGTAAGTCTATGATATAATACATATATATACTTAATTATAACACATTATGCAACTAACATTCGATATGCAATCTTTTTACGTACCTTGCATAACAATAACATTTATAGCTTTTGCGACATAAGTTACTCGTAATAAAAATTGCTTTACTTTATTTTTATAAATTTTGTTTTACAGATTCATCGCTAGCTGCCAATTCCAATGATACGTCAAATGTAAATGTAGAAAATATTTTGACATCGATATTAGGTGAGCCCTCTGATGTAACACAGAGTGCTCAATGTTGTGATGAATTAAACTCTAGTTTTACACATAGAAATGCAAATGTCATTGATACATTTAGAAATCCTAAAAAATCTCCCAAGATCTTATCAATACAAAATGTTACTAATAAAGTTAAATTAATTTCACCGCTTCCAATGCGTACAGAGAAGACTGATAATATTATCAACAACAATATACAACTAAATAATACGTTTAATGTCACTAATAACAATAATGTTTCTTTAAATGCAAACAAGACTTACGTCAGTGATGATATTTCAAATGGTACATTCGTTCCGCTTGCGGAATCTACATTCGTAAAGAATCAGTCAACATCAGAGTGTGAAATCGACAATAATAATACTGACAATGAGTCAAATATCTCTATTACATCTATGAATAATTCCGATGATAGTTTTCATGTATCAGATTGTTCTAAGCTTGAAGACACAGATGAAGATGAAAATGAAAATACTCGTGAACATATGACTAGTACAAATAAGAATAAAACTGTGAACAGCACATTAAATTTGACAGCATCACGCTCATCTAAAGTAGTTGTATGCGATGATAGAAATATGTATGTGGAAACTTCTGACGGTTCTAAATTGAAATTAAATATGTGCCTATATTGTAAAAAATTTCAATCGCAACTTGCAAGGCACTTAGAATCTGTACATAAAACTGAAGAAGAGGTGAAAAAGTTTCGTTTTTTACCTAAAGGTAAGTTGTATGTTACATACAAAATCGCCAACAATACTTAGGTAGAATATTCTAAATGTTAATCGAAAATTTTATTATAAAAATGTCGAAGAAAATAATTCATCATAACTTTCCCAATTTTAATACTTTATATCTGTAAAATTATGCTTTAAAGTGAAATTATATTCAAGTTAACTACCTGAATTTTGCAAAAAAATAAAATTTTGTTACATATTCCGCTAATTTAATTCACGAAGTCCTTTTTTCAATCGTTTATAACTCGGAAAGTATTAACGTCCCGTCTTTTTTATATTAAAATTTCCGTATCTAACTTAAAAATATACTATTAAAGTATTGTTTGCAAGATTTTGCACACCAATAGTGTTGCATTCACCTAACTCAAAGTATTATATCAAGTATAATTTTCATGAATTAATATTTAATTGGAAATGTTCTTCGCATTAAATTAGATCAAGTTTTGTTATAAAGCAGACTTATATTACCTATTTGTGTGGGTTGGTTTCTAATTCAAAATATAATTCAAGTTTAAAACACGTTTCAAGTTGACTATTAATTTATGAATTTATGAATAATTATGAAAATTGGATTTGATCTGTTCTGGCTTGGTTTAACTCTCTGATGCCCGATTTCACCAACGTCGTTTAACTTGAACCTTAGTTCAATTTACTCTTTGTCTGTTTCTAAGGGAAACTGTTAGAAAGAGACAAAGAGTGAATTGAACTAAGGTTCAAGTTAAACGACGTTGGTGAAATAGGGCATAAAAGGTCAAAAATATTACTTGATAAATATATTGAGATGACTCTGACTATATAAAAGTGTACTTTCTTCACCAACTATTATAATATCAAATCTATTCCAAAATTTTCCAGGATTGGAAAAATTTTAACAGGACGAAAATTATTAGGGGAGACGGGGGCTAACTCGACACCGGGGCAAACTTGACACTAGGCTTTTTGCCAATTTAAATCTATCGTAGAAACTTGCCTTTTCTACTGTAAATGCGTCTTTATGTGTCAGTATTATCAACGGAATTTGGTAACACTCTGAGTTATAGTGTAATTTTTAACGCGACATAAGCGTTTTTGATAGTAAAAAGTAATTTTTCTGATCTCTCGAAAATGGTCTACTCTTTCATCGAGCTTTCGGGCAAAACTAAGCAACGTACAACAAAATTTCCTTAAGCAAAACCTGAAGGAACGCTCTTTAAATGTGTACCATTAAATTTGCTTGAAAATTTTAATTAATTGTTGAAAATTGCCTTTGAAAAAATTGTGTCGAGTTAGCCCCGGTCTCCCCTACTTGATAAATATATTGAGATAAATCTGACTAAAAGTGTACTTTCTTCACCAATTATTATAATATCAAATCTATTCCAAAATTTTCCAGGATTGGAAAAATTGTAACCGGACGAAAAAATAAATTTAAAAAACGGTAATTAAGACAAAATAACCAAAAATAAATATTTTACAAATAATAAATAATAAATAATAAATAATAAATAATAAATAATAAATAATAAATAATAAATAATAATAATAATAAATAATAAATAATAAATAATAAATAATAAATAATAAATAATAAATAATAAATAATAAATAATAAATAATAAATAATAAATAATAAATAATAAATAATAAATAATAAATAATAAATAATAAATAATAAATAATAAATAATAAATAATAAATTATAAATTATAAGTTATAAATTATAAATTATAAATAAATTTGAAAATATTAATTAAATTAAAAATAAATATTTTACATGAATATTTTACATGAAAAAATATCGAGATAAAATGCAAAATAATTCGCTCATTTTTTTTAATGATCTTATCAGAGGATTTTTATACATAAAACAATGCACGGAAACCCATTTATGTCAAATTATATGTATAGTTTTATTTTAAACAATGGAGTCTACAAATCTGAAAAAGTATAAAAAATTTTGCTAAGCATAGTATTTGATCAAGCAATCTCCTTTTGATTAACTTTTTGGCTTACATTAACAAAAACAAAAAAGTTGTTTTAAATAGAAACTCTAGTGATTCACTATGTATTATATGTAAAGTTTTTATTATTTACTCTTAAGTTAATTGTAATTTATCATAGATTTTGTACTCATTATTTCAGGTAACCCAGAGCGAAAGAAGATTATTGGTTTAATTAGACGAAAAGGAAATTTCATCTATAATACAGATTCTAACATAAACAAAGGAGATTTAATTGTATGTCGGCGTCCAGGAAAACATTTGAATAGACAAGCAACCGATTTTATTCCTTGTGCCAAGTGCAGAGGTGTATTTTCTAAAAATAATATAAGACATCATTTTGCGACATGTAAATAACGGAAAAGGGAAGGGGATTATCCTCAAAGAAATGTAAAAATATTGGGACGTACTGTGGCTTGTCGTATACATCACAGTGCGAATACTCCATTAAGAAGATTAGTATTCCCAGTAATGAGGGAAGACAGTGTAACTCAGATTATTAGATATGATGAGCTGCTGATTGCTTACGGTAATAAAATGTGTCACAAGTATCGTCTCCAACATCAGCACGATATGATCAGAGCGCGACTGAGATTACTTGGACGATTTCTTATTGTTTTGAGGGATATCGATAACGGTGTCGTAGATTTCACTTCAATATATAATCCAACAATATACGAACAATGCATCAAAGCTGTCAATATACTCGCACAATTTGATGAAACGACTTGGACATATAAGATACCATCTATTGCATCATCTTTGGGAACACTTGTGAAACAAGTTGGGCAAATTTTAAGAAGCATGTGCATTAAGAAACAAGAATTTGACAAACAAACTGTGGTAGAAAATTTTTTGAAATTATTTGAAGAGGATTATCCTGTCAGTGTAAATAAAATTGTATCTGAAACTCAAGGGCATCGAAAGAGGCAAAAAAATATTGTCTTGCCATCTATAAATGGTATTCAGATATTCAATGCTTATCTTAAAACTGAACGCACGAAAGCTTTACAATTTTTACAAACAAATTGTTTCTCGATGACAGCATGGCGTACGTTAGCTGAAACAACATTAGTATCTATTATGATATTTAATAGAAGACGTGCTGGTGAGTTAGAGCGTGTTTTAATTGAAAATTTGGAAAATTGTGCGACAATTTCAAAAGAAGAAGCACCTGAATTATATAAATCTTTATCCAAATATGTACGAATAACAATACGCGGTAAACTAGGAAGAACGGTTCCTGTGTTACTTCATGAAGAAATGTTAAAATCTATGCAAATGATTATTAAGTGTCGTAAAGATGCTGGTGTTCCCGAAAATAATCCTTATGTCTTTGGTATACATACAATCGACAAAAAAAGACACAAATATTTAAGAGCATGCGTACTAATGCGAAAATATTCTATAATTTCTGGAGCAAAAATGCCAACTTCGTTACGAGGCACAACGTTGCGGAAACATATTGCTACAATATGCGTTTCATTAGATATATCTGAACATGAAGTGAATGATCTAGCGGATTTCATGGGTCATCACGAAAAGATACACAAATCGCATTATAGACAATCGCTTATAACAAAAGATTTGGCTATAACACGTTTCCTCAAATATGCACAAAGAGAAGATACAACAGATGAAAGCGATGAGGATAAGAATAAAGATGAGGATGATCCGACCAGTGATAGTGATACAGATTCAGGTTTAAATACTCCTGACACTTCACTATCATTAAGGACAAAGACAAGACAATCTAAACAGCTGCCTAGCAAAGGAAAAGATATAAAAAATTATATAAATACTAATACAGAGAAAAAAGAAGGTACGTTTGGAATAATTTCTATATCAAATACACGTATTGCTTTTTGTTAACAGTTCTTACGACAAATATACAAGGCGACTTTAGATAAATACTGTTTAAAATAATTACTAAATGATAGATATTATAATGTAAGAAAAAGGAAACTTCTATTATTGTTTTTTATGTAGATTAATTGCAATTATGTAAAAGAAAAATATTTTTTTCAATTTTTCACGGTTATTTTGTGTTTTTTAAAATAGTATTTTTTTTTATTCTTCCTCTTATCACGTAGTAATTAATCTCAACTGACATTCATCTAGAAAGACATTCTACATAAACATATACTAATAAATGTGAATTTTGTCATTGTTTCAGTAAGCCGTTTGGCTTCTAAGAGGAAAATTAGTCGCAAGAGTGAAAATGTGATCGAATCAGATGATGAATGTAGTACAGAATCAGATTTAAATATTTCTAATATTTTATCATCAAAAAAGGCAAAGAAATCTAAACAGGTGTCTAGCGGAAAGAATAACGTAAACAATACAAGAAAGAAAAAGAAAAGTCAGTTTAAATAATTTGTTTAAAATTAAATATACATGTTGTTTTTTATTAAATAACATTTAATAATAAATGTACTAGATTAACGAAATTTTATTATTATTTTAGCATCTCCTTTTGGTCCTTCAAGAAAAAGTGCTCACAAGATCAGATGGACGAATGATGAAAGCTCGCCAGTTTTATCTTCATTCCAAACTTATCTTCATTCCACAGATAATAAAACAAAATTGCCATCTTTCCGTAAAATTAACGAATTAAAAGTTAAATATCCTGTATTGAAGGGCCGTTCAAATGCTCAGATAAAAATTTGGTTATATAACCAAAAACAAAAAATAAAAAAACAAAAAGAAAAAACAAAAAAAACAAACAATCACATAAGTTCTTGAAATTATAATGTAAGAAAAAGGAAACTTCTATTATTGGTTTTTATGTAGATTAATCGCAATTAAAGGAAAAAAAATATTTTCTTCAATTTTTCAAGGTTATTTTGCGTTTTTTAATATAGTATTTTCTTTTTAAATTCTTTCTCTTATCACGTAATAATTAATCTCAACCGGCATTTATCTAGAAACACATTCGTCTACATAAACATATACAAATAAATGTGAATTTTGTCATTATTCAGTAAACCGAAATTATTATTAAAATGTGTCTTGTCGTTTAACCCTCCAGCTGCATTCGTTTTTTTTTACCTTGACAGTGCATACGTTGGTCTGTCTCGTCCGACGTTATTTTCCCTACCTTAAAGTGTTTTAAAAAATAAATAAATAAAGGTGTTTTAAAAAATCTGAAAAAATTCAAAAAACATCTGTCAACATTGTAGTTGACGGTTTTAGATTGATATCTTCAAAAAATTTTTTAGTTGAATTATTTAGGGGGGTCAAAATAGTACTTAGGTAGAAAAATTGTTGATAAATGAATTTACGTAGAACTACGTCTTTCTCCGCGTTGGGTAGGGGGTAATCCCGGAGCACAGATGCAACGAAAACATGTCACACTTTGAACGTTTATATTGTTGCGTGCATGTCCAAGCCGCTCGGTATACTTTTCTGACACCGAGCTGAAGCGTGCAACGGAAAACTTTCCGTTAAGATGCGAAACGCCTGTCCTTAGCAACGAGCCTGATTTATTGATTTTATTGATTTAATGAAACAGCTGATAAGATTTGTTCTTGAGCTGCTGGACCGAACGGACGTGTGTCCACGCTCTTCTGTATCGCGACGTTGCAATAAAGATTGAGATTGTTCTTTTATAATCGCAGTGTTTCCTTATTTCCGCGAGCGTCGGGAGTGCGACCGAGTGAGTGTAAAGTGTGAGAACGAGCGACGCGGGGAGCGCAACATTTTGGGGGCTCGTCCGGGATCGAAGGGACGAGCTGCGCTTGTAAGACGAGATGGCCTCGACCGCTCCCACGAGGAAACGACTCCGGACAGCGACTCCACGATCGGACGCTCCGGAGATGACGGCGGAAGTGGTGACACTGCAGGCGGTGATGCGGGAGATCCACGAGATGCGCGTGGAGCGCACACAGAGGGAAGCCGAGTTCGCGGCAATAATCCAGCAGCGCGATGACCAGCTTCGTCAAATCGAGGAGAGGATTGCAGAGCTAAGTCCCTCCAGTCATTTTATTTCGGGTGAAAACGCGAGCGGCGCGATGAGAGTGACGGGCGCGGGTGTTGACGCGTCCGGAGATAGAATTTCTTGCGGAATAAAATTAAAGCCCGATACGTACGACGGGACGGCGCCGTTACGCGAGTTTCTTTCGCAATTCACGCTCATTGCCGTTGCGAACAAATGGAGCGAGGCAGAAAAAGCGGTCGTTTTGGCATCAAGTTTGCGGGGGAAAGCGCGTTCATTACTCGATTCATTCGCCGACGGGATCGAATCCCTCTCTTACGCGGAATTAAAGGCGAAGTTAGAGCTGCGTTTCGGTGAAGGTGAACTCGCTCAGAACTATTATCTACAGTTCACAAATCGGAAACAGCGCCCGGGCGAGGATTTCGCAGCATTGGGCGCGGATTTAGAGAGACTTTCGCAGAAGGCGTATCCAGAATGCTCTCATGAGGTTCGCGATAAAATTGCGAGCTCTCAATTTGTCGCCGCGTTGTCCGACGGTTTTGTGAAGCGCACCTTTCAAGTGGAAGGAGTTACGTCGCTTAGAATAGCGATCGAGCGTTCGAAGACGCTCAGATTTATTAACCAAAATTGTTTTTCGGGAAAAAAAGACGCTACGCCGGGAGATTCTCATTCCGGCCAGAAAGAAGTTCCGGAAACCAAGACATTATTAAAGGGACAAAAGGGAAATGAGCGCCGGAAAACAAAGGAGTGTTGGGGATGTGGAGCAACTGGTCACTTCCGTTCAGAGTGTCCCGCGCAGAAGCAGGAAAACTAACTTCTGTCGGGTTGATCGGGGCTGGCTCGACAGGCGAGGCCCGGGCCCCGGTTTATGCACGCGCCAGAACTAATGTTGTACGCCGTCTCGGAGGCGTGGGCGCGGACCCGCGCGGACGTTGTTGTGTTAATGGAATTTTAAATAATAAATTTTGTATTTGTAGAATAGATACGGGCTCGGATGTGTCGGTTTTAAATTCGAGATTGGCGGAAAATTTGAAGCAAGTTCCTCTTGATTTCTGTAATCTCAGATATCCTACCGGTGAGAGGGTGCCGGTAATTTCTCGCGTATTAGCCACGATTTCTTTGGGCAAATTTAATTTTGAGATGCCTTTTTATGTGGCGGATATTAACGACGAATGTATTCTCGGTGTTGATTTTCTTGAGAAAGCGGAAATTCTCGATAAATTTCTAGAGGACGCTCTCGGTTTGACGAAGAGTGTGGAGGTTGAGCACGGACTAATTTGTTCTCGAATTGAGGACTGTCCTGCTCTTCTTCCGATATTCGAGCAAGGATCCTCACATTTAGATCCTTTACAGAAACTTGTCTTTTCTGATTTCTTGAAAGAATTTTATCATGTCTTCTCTGAAAATATTATTGCCGGGAATTGTGATGTATTATGTCATACCATAGAATTGTGTGATTCTCGCCCTATTAAACAGGTACCTCGCCGAATTCCCCTTCATCTACAAACGGAAGTAAATAAAATTTTGGAAGAGATGAAAGACCAAAAAGTAATTGAGGAATCAAGCAGCCCTTGAGTTTCTCCGGTTGTTCTAGTTAAAAAGAAGGATGGCTCTATACGGTTTTGTGTGGATTATCGAAAAGTAAATGCCATAACAAGGAAAGATTCCTTCCCTCTTCCAAGGATTGACAATATTTTGGATTGTTTAGCGGGGAATTCGTGGTTTTGTACTCTTGATTTAAAGAGTGGATATTGGCAGGTAAGATTAGATCCTAAGGATCGAGAAAAGACTGCTTTTTCTTGCGGAAATGGTTTGTGGCAATTTACGGTTATGCCTTTCGGTCTTTGCAACGCCCCTGCTACTTTTGAACGACTTATGGAAAAAAGTTTTGAAAGGATTAATTTCTAAGATTTGTTTTGTATATCTAGATGATGTCATTGTTTTTGGGAAGAGTTTTGAAGAAATGATGAGTAATTTAAAAGAAGTCTTTCTTCGCTTACAAAACGCTAATTTAAAAGTCAATCCTAAGAAGTGTGTATTTCTAAAAAGAGAAGTAAAGTACCTTGGACATGTAATATCTGCAAAGGGTGTTGCAACAGACCCAGAAAAGATTTCTTCTGTTAAACATTGGCCGCTTCCGAAAACACGGAAGCATGTGCGAAGTTTTCTTGGTTTTTGCTCGTATTATAGGAGATTTGTCAAAGGTTTTTCTATTTTGGCTAAACCTTTGTACAAATTGACGGAAGAGAATAATAAATTTGTCTGGTCTTCCGAATGCCAAGAGGCATTCGAGAATTTGAATTGTGTTTTGACTTCTCCTCCTATTTTAGCTTTTCCTTCAGGTGAAGGACAGTTTATTTTGGATACCGATGCCTCAAATCATGGTATCGGGGCGGTGCTTTCTCAGTTTCAGGGAAAAGAAGAAAAAGTGATCGCTTATTTTAGCCGAGTGCTAAACAAATCCGAACGAAATTATTGCGTCACCCGACGTGAGTTATTGGCAGTGATAGACTCGGTGAAATCGTTTCATCATTATTTATATGGAAGGAAGTTTCTGGTGAGAACGGATCATGTTTCTTTACGATGGTTGATGTCTTTCCGGAATCTAGAAGGGCAATTGGCCAGATGGTTGGAGCGTTTGCAGCAGTACGATTTTGACGTCTGTTATCGGAGCGGAAAAGCTCATGGTAATGCGGATGGATTGTCTAGGCGTCCGTGTTTGGAGACGACCTGTCGTTACTGTGCAAAGATAGAGCTCAACGAGGGATCGAAAGAAGAAACTTGTGGACGAATAGTCTTCGCTGAGGAGAATCCTCAGGAATGGCGTTCCGCTCAGCTTCAAGATCCGGTTGTTTCAAAAATTATTCAAGCCAAAGAAGTTGGTAGACGACCTGATTGGCAGGAGGTTTCTCCTGGAGAGCCTTCTTTAAAAATCTATTGGACTCATTGGGAGATGTTGACAATAGTTGATGGCGTTCTGTATAAGAAATGGCTATTCCCAAATTTGCAAAAGAATATTCTTCAGATTGTCGCGCCTAAACAAAGGATTCAAGAAATTCTGAACGAGGCCCATAATTCACCTTCTGGGGGACATTTTGGTATTAATAAAACGTTACAGAAAATTCGAAAACGCTTTTATTGGGCCACTTGTAAAAAGGATGTAGAAAGATGGTGCGCTACCTGCAAGATTTGCGTTGCTAGGAAAGGCTTTATTGGTAAGGGAAAATCTTCCTTACAAATCTACAATGTAGGAGCTCCTTTTGAAAGGATACAAGTGGATATTTTAGGTCCCTTGCCTACTTCTTCAGACGGAAATAAATATCTGCTGGTGGTAGTCGACAGCTTTACTAGATGGCCAGAAGCTATGCCTCTTAAAAATAAAAGAGCCAGTACAGTGGCAAGATCTCTGGTAGATCAGGTATTTTCTCGGCATGGAGTTCCTTTGGAGTTGCATACGGACCAAGGAAGAAACTTTGAGTCCCGGCTTTTCCAAGAAATGACCTCCCTAATGGGGATTAGAAAAACTCGTACGACCCCTCTTCATCCACAATCAGATGGGCAGGTCGAGCGTCAGCATCGTACTATTTTAGATTATTTGGCAAAGTTCATTTGTGGAAGTCAAAAGGATTGGGATCGATGGATTCCTTTGTATTTACTAGCTTTTCGTTCTTCAAAACACGAAACCACTGGAGTAACTCCAGCAGAGATGTATCTAGGACAGGATTTACGTTTACCTTTAGATCTTCTTAGAGGAAGTCCACCTTCGTTAATAAGGGAGGAAGATGGAGAGGTAGAATATATATCCAATTTAAGGAACAGATTGGATCTCATCCATCAGTTTGCTAGACATCATCTACAAATTAGATCCAAAAACGTTAAGTCCTGGTATGATCGACGATCTAGACGAGTGCTTTTCGAACCAGGACAAAAAGTCTGGTTCTATAATCCTCAACGTATTACGGGAAAGGCCCCGAAATTACAGAGTCCTTGGGTAGGACCATGGATGATAATTAAAAAACTTAGTGATGTCGTGTATTGTATCCAGGAGTCTCCTCGTCGTAAAAATAAAATTGTCCATGCAGATCGCTTGGCTCCTTTTCAGGAAAGGGAATAATTTTCCGATTTCGTATTAGTGATAGTCTGATCCGACATGAGTCTGAGCCCGTACTTTAATTATTTTTAGGAAAATACTAATTCGTTTTTGTTCAATTTTTCTGCGTTTTTAAATGTTTTTGTTACAGATATTAACATCTTACGGATAAGGCATGACAGCAGGGGAATGACAGTCTTCTCCTGGGAAACCTTTCTGGACTGCCTCTCTCACGGTTTTTGACCGTGGTTTTCCCGTGAGACTAAGGGCGAATGCCGAGGCAGGGGACAGAGAGCTCTTAGAGCGATGGGTCCACGGAAGTTTCCCCCTCTGATCCCGAAGAAAGAAGACCCAAGCGCGCAAAGCTCAAGAGGGAAGAGGAGCACCGGCGGCAGGAGTCAGGGGTCAGGCAGGATCTTCGTCGTAGAGTCTGGCCAGCTATATGAGTAGAGGCTTGAAGAATCCTGAAGTGGAGGCTAGAATGGACGGGGCCCGGTAACTCGTTGCAGCAGCACGAGGAGGGCAGGAAACCGTCCAGACAGAAGTCTCCCGAGGACTTGCAGCAAGCTGTCTCCCTGATTGTCGGGACGACAATCTGTAGAAGGGGGGCAGTGTTGCGTGCATGTCCAAGCCGCCCGGTATACTTTTCTGACACCGAGCTGAAGCGTGTAACGGAAAACTTTCCGTTAAGATGCGAAACGCCTGTCCTTAGCAACGAGCCTGATTTATTGATTTTATTGATTTAATGAAACAGCTGATAAGATTTGTTCTTGAGCTGCTGGACCGAACGGACGTGTGTCCACGCTCTTCTGTATCGCGACGTTGCAATAAAGATTGAGATTGTTCTTTTATAATCGCAGTGTTTCCTTATTTCCGCGAGCGTCGGGAGTGCGACCGAGTGAGTGTAAAGTGTGAGAACGAGCGACGCGGGGAGCGCAACAATATCTTCGAAACTAATAACCGTAGAGTAATAAATAAGGCGTCATTGCTGTATACTTCAATTTGTTTCACTAAATAATGATAAAAATAATAGTTTAAAATTGATAACATTGTGTATATACATTTATATATAAAATTATATGAGCTAAGTTATAGATTTCCAGTGTTGCCGTCGTATAGAAGTAAATTTCATGAATGTAGTCATAACTGCCTTTATATTACAATAAGTTTAACAGCAAATGGTAGATTGGTAGTTTTGACGACAAAGTAATAAATATACTGTTACTGATATTAAACTCTTCAATGTTAATCACTAAAAGTTATATTTTGTTATAAAACAACGAAAATAATGATATCCGAATAATAATGTTAAATATATATATAATTATATTAGCGAAATCAGATTTCCAGTATTTTAGTGGTATATAGGTAGATTTCGCGACACTGTCGTTAAAGATACCGTAATACCGCAATATTCTTGACGACGGTCGTGAGAACTACCAACTGTCGCCAAAACTGCCGGATTATTTAAGAATATGTCGTAGAAACTGCCCCAGGACATATATATATATATATATATATATAGAAATAAACAAAAAATTTTATGACATATAATATTCTGTTTTCTAATTAACATTTTCTTATTAATCGTATTATATTTTTTTACAGAGAATTGCTATGAAGAGAACAAAAATGCGCAGAAACAACATACTACTTCAATGAAATTGCGAGAATTACATGTGGTTTTACACAAGATAGATGAACCATTAAAAAAACGTTACAGAAGTAACAGAATTTAAATTCCATCAGGTAATGCTATTGTTGCTTAGCACTTCGTAATACTTTATACTCAGACATAACAGTTAACAAGTAATAAGTATATTACAGCAAGTTTTCATACATGTTTATGGACAATATCCTTAACGTTCTTTCCTCTTTTCCTTACAGATGATTCATTCATATATGAGGCGCCAGGAGATGATTATAGATATTTGTATGAGGATAACAACAATACTCATAAAGAAGACCTTCTATTTCATTATTATTAACTAGGATTTCCAAAATCTTAACGTGTCAGGAGCAAAACCTTCCGAAGAAAACTGCACGGTGTATCTTACTAATGAATGAACACGTTTTCGTACCATGTGGTCATCTTGCTTGTTGCATTGAATGCATTGAAAAATTAGAAAGAAATCGATGTCCGATTTGCAATACTACTTATGAAAACTCTTCGAGTTAGAAGACTATAAGAATTGTCTTTGAGTCAAGCAATATTTTTTTGTTTACAAACACTGCTGTCTACTAATTTTAGAACAGTAGAATTTTAGAATAGAACAGAAAACGCTTTATTATTTTTATTTACTCTGTTTTAAAAATAAATTGACTCATATTTCTCACATTATTTAGAATGTATCTTAAATATCTGTATGTGCAATATTGCTTTGATTGCATCTGAAATATCCACTTATAATTCGAATTTCACAGGCAAAGTTATGCACTATGAAGTGCCGATATATAATAACTCTACAAAATTGTGTAATGCATACAGATATTTTTTATCCTAAACAAAAAATGGAAACAGATAAAGATACCAAAGCCAAATGTTAATGTTATATGTAACTTATTGCTATAATCATGCATGGTTTTCGTTGAAATTAATTGTTTTCTAAATTTAGCTATAAATCAGTTATAACAAGACATTTTGAACTTTTTATGATTTGTTGTAATAATTAATATCTATCTTTCAAAATGCCTGATTATAGAAACTATAGTTCCTAATTAAACTTAATCATAATTAGTGTACGTAAGTTCTCTGTTACCAAACATGGGCATTTTATTTTATATACCAAAGATTTATAATAAGAAAAATATTTTGATAACTATTTTTTTTAATATTGTTACATATAGTACAATACCCTGCGATTACATGCGATTTTCTTTTATAACGTTTTATCGGAAAGATAACACTGCATATTATAATACTTTGTATTTAATTTAAAATGTTTAGTATAAGTATTGTTATACCGCTATATTGCGCTGAAGGCAGGTATAAAATAAAAATTGCGAATTTATGATACCGAAGATATTATATGCGATTTTCTTTAGTAACGTTTTATCGGAAAGATAACACTGTGTATTACAATTCTTCGTATTTCATTACAAATGTTTAGTATAAGTATTATTATACTGCTATATTGCGCAGAAGGCAGATATAAAATAAAAATTGGGCAAATTGCGGATTTATGATACACAAGATATTGTGATAACTATTTCTTTTAATATTGTTACGTATAGTACAAAGCGCTGTGATTATATGCGATTTTCTTTTGTAACGTTTTATCGGAGACAACACTATATATTATAATTCTTTGTATTTGATTTAAAATATATAAGTACAAGTATTGTTATACCGCTATTGCGCAGGAGGCAGGTATAAAATAAAAAATTGCGGAAATTGTCACAAATATACATACGTTTTATTAAACATAAATAGAGTTTGTAACTTTTATTTCCGTACATAAATCTTAATGTGTGTTATGTAATTTTTTATCCTTTTCTATTCTTATCCTTACCCATATACTATGAATCACTTCTGATCCCAAAGAACATTGCCAACATGTAAAAATAGTGAAAACTTGCAATTTTTAACCCGAGTATTCTCAATCACAACGATATGTCGCGCATTTTCGTGTCCAAATGCACAGGTCGCGTATTCTCGTGTCCAACTGCACAAACCGCGCATTTTCGTGTCCAAGTGAACAGGTCGCGCATTCTCGTGTCCAAGTGAACAAGTCGCGTATTCTCGTGTCCAATTGCACAGGCCGCGAATTTTCGTGTCCAAGTGAACAGGTCGCGCATTTTCGTGTCCAAGTGAACAAGCCGCGCATTTTCGTGTCCAAGTGAACAGATCGCGCATTTCGGTGTCCAAGTGAACAGGCCACGCATTTTCGTGTCCAAGTGAACAGATCGCGCATTTTCGTGTCTAACTGCACAGGCCGCGCATTTTCGTGTCCAAGTGAACAGGCCGCGCATTTTCGTGTCCAAGTGAACAGATCGCGCATTTCGGTGTCCAAGTGAACAGGCCGCGCATTTTCGTGTCCAAGTGAACAGGTCGCCCATTTTCGTGTCCAAGTGAACAGATCGCGCATTTCGGTGTCCAAGTGAACAGGCCACGCATTTTCGTGTCCAAGTGAACAGATCGCGCATTTTCGTGTCCAACTGCACAGGCCGCGCATTTTCGTGTCCAAGTGAACAGGCCGCGCATTTTCGTGTCCAAGTGAACAGATCGCGCATTTCGGTGTCCAAGTGAACAGGCCGCGCATTTTCGTGTCCAAGTGAACAGGTCGCCCATTTTCGTGTCCAAGTGAACAGATCGTGTATTTTCGTGTCCAAGTGAACAGGTCGCGAATTCTCGTGTCCAACTGCACAAGCCGCGCATTTTCGTGTGCAAGTGAACAGGTCGCGCATTCTTGTGTCCAAGTGAACAGGCCGCGCATTTTCGTGTCCAAGTGAACAGGTCGCCCATTTTCGTGTCCAAGTGAACAGATCGTGTATTTTCGTGTCCAAATGAACAGATCGCGAATTCTCGTGTCCAACTGCACAGGCCGCGCATTTTCGTGTGCAAGTGAACAGGTCGCGCATTCTCGTGTCCAAGTGAACAGGCCGCGCATTTTCGTGTGCAAGTGAACAGGTCGCGCATTCTCGTGTCCAAGTGAACAGGCCGCGCATTTTCGTGTCCAAGTGAACAGATCGCGCATTTCGGTGTCCAAATGAACAGGCCGCGCATTTTCGTGTCCAAGTGAACAGATCGCGCATTTCGGTGTCCAAGTGAACAGGCCGCGAATTCTCGTGTCCAACTGCACAAGCCGCGCATTTTCGTGTGCAAGTGAACAAGTCGCGCATTCTTGTGTCCAAGTGAACAGGCCGCGCATTTTCGTGTGCAAGTGAACAGGTCGCGCATTCTCGTGTCCAAGTGAACAGGCCGCGCATTTTCGTGTCCAAGTGAACAGATCGCGCATTTCGGTGTCCAAGTGAACAGATCGTGTATTTTCGTGTCCAAGTGAACAGATCGCGAATTCTCGTGTCCAACTGCACAGGCCGCGCATTTTCGTGTGGAAGTGAACAGGTCGCGCATTCTCGTGTCCAAGTGAACAGGCCGCGCATTTTCGTGTGCAAGTGAACAGGTCGCGCATTCTCGTGTCCAAGTGAACAGGCCGCGCATTTTCGTGTCCAAGTGAACAGGTCACGAATTTTCGTGTCCAACTGCACAGGCCGCGCATTTTCGTGTGCAAGTGAACAGATCGCGCATTTTCGTGTCCAAGTGAACAGGTCGCGCATTCTCGTGTCCAAGTGAACAGGCCGCGCATTTTCGTGTCCAAGTGAATCGTGTTCAAATAAACCGTGTCCAAATGAACGGTGTCCAAACGAACCGTGTTCAAATAACCCGTGTCCAAACGAACAGTGTCCAATTCACCGTGTCCAAATGAGTCGTGTCCAAATGAACCGTGTCCAAATGAACTGTGTCCAAATGAACCGTGTCCAAATGAACGGTATCCAAATGAACCGTGTCCATATAAACGGTGTCCATTTGATCGTGTCCAAATGACCGTGTCCAAATAAACCGTGTCCAAGTGCAGGCCACTCCCGCCGTACCACCCTCAGGCGAGCCCCGTCGAGAGGGTTAACAGGGTTCTCAAAACGATAATTACTGCCTTCTTGGGACGAGACCATCGTGAATGGGACCAACATATTCATGAATTTCGTTTCGCGTATAATTCCGCGTATCACACGTCGCTACAAGCGACACCGGCGTTTTTAAATTTCGGGAGGGAACCACAGCCGGTCAATGTATTCCGCGGCCGAAACGAGGCGGCCGAAGTGGAACTCGCGGACCCGGAAAAGTGGGGCGAAAGGATGGCGCGAATCCGACTACTGCGGGAATGGATCGTGGAGAACTTGGAGGCCGCGAGACAAAAGCAAACGCGGTATTATAATTTGCGTAAACGGGATCGGCAGTTTGCGGTGGGCGAACAGGTGTTAAAAAGACAGCACGTTTTATCGTCCGCCGCGCAACACGTTTCTGCGAAATTGGCCACGAAATTCCATGGCCCTTTTACCGTTTACAGGATTCTGTCGCCAGTCGTGTATGAACTCGCCGATTCGTTAGGCAACTCGGTAGGAAAAATCCACGTTAAGGATTTAAAACCTTATCACGGTTAAGTTCGCGCCCCATTGGCTCTTTCTTTTAGTTATTTTGAGACTCACGCTTGACGAAGGCCACGGGCTGTAAATAACATATTATTTAGTAAGTTTGAGTAAGATGAAGAGCCTTAAACCCTTGAACCCACTCCCGAGACCTCCGTTCATTTGTTAGTTTCCGAATCGGGTAGGAGAAACCCCCATCGCCGTTAGTACAATCGTCGTATCCGATATTAAGCGTTGCCGCGTAAGCCCGATAATACGTAGTAGAGCCACGATCGAAATAAAGTTGCGCTCCCGTTCTGGGGTCGACGCGTCATTTCGCGTTGGTGTTGGTGTGCTCGCCGCAAGCGGCGTAGCAAACTTAGCCACGGTGCAAGCCGGCGTACCGGGCTACTAAGGGGTGCATCCCCGTTGTCGTCGACGCGTCCTAGAAATAGAAGGGCGGTCGACTCCGACGAAAAATCGTCGACGCGTCCTAGGAATAGAAGGGCGGTCGACACTTAGCGTGGTTAAATCGTCGACGCGTCCTAGGAATAGAAGGGCGGTCGACATTTAACGTGGGTTTTTAGGCGGTCGGCACCAAGCGCGAGGCAACTAATCGTCGTAGGCCATCGTAAAAGTCCGACTTGCGTAGTGTCGGTACACGAAGGGAAACGGTCGAAAACTTGCGTTCCGAACTACGATTCCGAGGTTCTTGCGACGCGTGGGGAGGGGACTTAAATAGCGATTAATATTTTCGAATTTTGTGTTGTTTTATTGTGCCGTCACATTCTGTGTTTGTCCGATTAATCTGGAGCCCTTCGCTGGAGATCTCGATCGCACGAGCGCGCTCACGGTAGCCCCGGGGAGGCGAGTGACTAAAGTGGAGGCAACCGAGCCCGGTATGCTCCCTCTTGGGGTGGGGTGTTGTGACGTTGCAGTTTTGCTGCATAGTTGCAGCGCCCCGCCGCCGTCACAAGGCGCGGGTTTCGCGACCTTTTTCACGCCCGAGGACGGTTCAACGAATCGATGCGAGATCTCCAGGGGCATATTATAATTGCGTTACGAATTACTGATCCCTTTTATTTTATTTTGTATCATTTGCGTGGCGCCTCACCGAGCCGAAGACCGGAGTTTTCTGAGGGGAGGCAGAGGACGCGAAAGCGGAGTCGACGGGAAGGATAACGGCGAGAGATCGGACGACGGAAAGCGGATCGAAGCGACCCGCGGGCCGCCGAGAGCGACGGAGCGCAGGAAAACACGCGCGCGGCGCGTGACACAGCGGCGGGCGGACCCCTAATGGCAGGGTCCCGGGACGCCGGGGCTAACATCAGCTCGCCTGCCCTCCTCACACTGCTGACCGGATTCCGTGATGGATGGCCACCATTCCCGAACCGAAAAGGAGGAACGCGGAGGCAGACACGTCCCGTCCGCCGCCGGGAAGAATCCCGGAAAAATTTGCCGCGCGAGCGGAGGGCCGTTTAGCGCCCTGCGGAAAGCCGTAATTCACGGCCCTACGCACGAATCCGCCGCGAGCCTGCGAGCTCACCCCTCATTGGTCCGCGCTCCAACGTCGCGGGGCCGCGTACGCCCGGGGTGGGGTGCGCTATCGATTCCGCCATCGAGCGAAATTTCGGGAGCATTCGTGGATCGTCCTCGCAAACCGACGCACGTCACAATCAAGTCGCGAGATTCTGTTCGCGTTAAGTCGCACCCAGAAGCTGAGTACGACGTCCGGCTCCCTTTACGACCCTTGGGACGACGGCGAGGACCCTCGGGAGAGAATCTGCCTACGGTGAGGTTGCCCCGGTAACGTTTGATGTAAAGCCACGACACCGCTCCCCGGGTCGCGCTCTCGCTCGGGAAAATTCGCGATAATTAGCGTATTCGCCGACAAGGCGTATTTAGCGAGCGATAGCGAGAGCGAGGGGCACCGGAATGGTCTCGTGGCCGTGGGATCGCGATCGAAATCTACGAACCTCTGGAGATCGCGGTAGGCGCGTCGATGACGACGTTCGATATCGCGAATACGCCATTTCTCGCGCCCTTCGCGTTCACGACCGCGTGTCTCGTTATGCGTAGGATTTCGCCCGGTCGAATCTTAGATTCTGCACGCGTAATTAATGGCGTCAGAGGGATATTCGCGTTGGTTTGATTGCGTTACTCACGATTCGCGTTCGGACATTTGGAGTATCCTCGCGATTTCGGCTGCGTTGAGATATTATTCGCGGTAGGATGTGGATCGCCTTAAGATACCATTCGCGTCAACCTAATGTTGTGTCTCGTTATTACTCGCGGTAATTCCGTAATCTTTCTCGCTTTAATTCGAGTATTTCGCGTTATGCCGAGTGTCTCGGCGCATTATTTTTCGCGTTGGACGATTGCTGACGATCGCGGGTGTTGCGTTCGATCAGAATCACTTGCGTATTCTCCGTTTCGTGCGTTAGGATAAATCGGTCATTTCGCGTTAGTTATAGCATTGGTCGCGGTAATTCCGTCTATTTTCTCGCGTTAGTTTAGTATTTCGCGTTACGTCAAGCGCCCCGGCGCCTTATTCTTCGCGTGAGGATACCCCTGGCGATATCACATGTTGCGTTCGTTCCTTCTTGCGTTGGGACGTTACTCGCGTCGCGTTTGTGCGTTAGTTTAAGATTATTCTTTGCGTTAGTTTAAGATTACTCTTTGCGTTAGTTTAAGATTATTCCCTGCGTTAGATTGAGATTATTACTTGCGTTAGAGTAAGATTCTTATGGCGACAGAATCCCGGCACGGGTTTGGGAACTTGCGTTCACGCGCTCCAAGCGTGGCGCATTATCATTTCGCGGTATTTCGCGCTATTATTTCGCGTTTATTTCCGTTATGTCGTAGTCAGTCGTAATTTGTACCGATATTCTATGTTATTTGTCCGCGAACTTTTCTACTATTATTAGCTGTGAAATTATATGATCTCGATGATTTTGTAAGTTTAGTTTTCATCACACGTTCTCTTGCTGCGCCTTCCGCGCGTTCACTGAGTTAACGTAATTTTCCGTTTATTTCTGGCGTCCGCGTTATCATATTTTATATTCGAAATTTGACGCCCGCGTTATCTACCACCTGCTATTTGCTTTTGTTTTGAAAGCCACATTGGCACTTACTGTTCCATCCAGAAATTTCTACCGAATAAATGTTATCTTTTATCTGTTAACCGCTTGAGTTCGTGATCTTGATTATTTTGCGTCACCCCGCCGAATACCGCGCTGCCCTTCATCAACCCCGCCCTGCTATTAAATCGAGCTAGCCATTCCCTCGCACACCGACTCATTTCGTTTTGCGTCTCGTTTTTGGTTTCTCGCGATTTCGCGGACGCGAATTTACGCGTCTGGCGCCCAACATTAGAATCTTTTCGTGGAGTGTCGGAGGTGCGAGAGAATCACCGGGGAGGCCTACCATCCTGCTCTCCTTTCCCCTTTTGATCCGGCACACGTCCCGGACCGCTCCGGGAGTGAAAAAGTCGTGACAATATATATATAACGAAAAAAAAGAAAGTGGTAGTATTATACTTCGAAAAAACCTAAGTAACAAGTGGTAGACGTACTTTATGTATCTCGAAAAATCTCGAAAAAATCTAAGCAGTAGTATCTTTATTTCCAAAAAATTATAACCCAAGTGATACACATCACAAAATTATGTTACCTTATCAAAGAAGAGTCGCGCTTCAAGTGATCTATTACAATTACAAAAAAGAAATGATATCTCTTTAAATTACAGCGCCAATTACAAAGAGAATATATATATTGCCTCAAAAAATAATTGTTGCACTACTTTGAAAAATCTTTACATGGTGTCAATTAGAAAAAGAATGTATGATAACAATTTTATAAGATTAAAAAATTTTATTTAAATTTAACAAGGGAATACAAGATATTTAAATACAAAGTTTACATGTGTATTTTCTAGTTGTCACAAAGAATTACAGAGGAACAGTACAAAATAAAAATATTTTATTAAAATATTTAATCCAACGAGGGAATACAAGGTATTTAAATACAAAGTTTATATATGTATTTTTCAATAGAATAAAAGATTTAATCACAAAGAATTACAGAGGTAACAGTACAAAATAAAAATATTTTATTAAAATATTTCTTGTACATAAATTTTTCTTGTAAAAAAACTTGGCGCTGCTAGACCTCGAAATTTTAAATAAATAAGGACAACAATAAATAAAAATAATTTAGAGAAGAATGCTACGGGAGTAACAAAATGATTATCAGCGTGGTGTGTATGTGCGAGCGAGTGATATGGGTGTGCGTGACGACGGCGAATAATGCGGCTTATAATTAAGTATAGGATAAGTTTATTTATTTATTTAAAATTTCGAGGTCTAGCAGCGCCAAGTTTTTTTACAAGAAAAATTTATGTACAAGAAATATTTTAATAAAATATTTTTATTTTATTAAAATATTTTTATTTTGTACTGTTCCTCTGTAATTCTTTGTGACAACTAGAAAATACACATGTAAACTTTGTATTTAAATATCTTGTATTCCCTTGTTAAATTTAAATAAAATCTTTTAATCTTATAAAATTGTTATCATACATTCTTTTTCTAATTGACACCATGTAAAGATTTTTCAAAGTAGTGCAACAATTATTTTTTGAGGCAATATATATATTCTCTTTGTAATTGGCGCTGTAATTTAAAGAAATATCATTTTTTTTTGTAATTGTAATAGATCACTTGAAGCGCGACTCTTCTTTGATAAGGTAACATAATTTTGTGATGTGTATCACTTGGGTTATAATTTTTTGGAAATAAAGATACTACTGCTTAGATTTTTTCGAGATTTTTCGAGATACATAGAGTACGTCTACCACTTGTTACTTAGGTTTTTTTGAAGTATAATACTACCACTTTCTTTTTTTTCGAGGTAACAACATATACACTATTATACGTGTACTTGGCGCCTTTCTTTACCTTTTTTTAAAGAAAGGTAGTTTTGTACGGATATCACGCCTTTTTGTAGTATTACGCATTTTATAAACAGTATGTACAGGGTAAAGCTATTTGGAGGAATAATACTACCACTTTGTTTTTTTCGAGGTAACAACATAATACATATACACTACTATGCGTGTACTTGGTGCCTTTTTTTACCTTTTTTTAAAATAGGTAATTTTGTACGGATATCACGCCTTTTTGTAGTGTTACGCATCTTAATCTTATAAACAGTATGTACAAGCTAAAGGTGTTACGGACTATTATTTCTAAAGAAAACAACAATTTAATATTTTGCTTAGTTTTTTAAAAATAATAATCTGTAACCCTTTTAGTTGTAGGGGAGACCGGGGCCTAACCGTCAGTTTTTTTTCGGTGCCGATTTTTAACAAGAAAATAAATAATTTTAGTTAAAAGTGGTATACCACTGTAAAGAGTGAACCTTTAGCTACAAAATTTATATAGGAAATTTTTATCTACGTCGCTTTGTTTAACCGGTATAGAGCAAAAACGACAACGGTGGAAAAATTGAAATCTCAAAAATGCCGGGGTTTAACCGTCACCCCCCCGGGGTTTATCCGTCACACTGCATTTTCAATACATATACATACATCTAATCCTAAAAAATGATAGGATACATTTTAATAATTGTTTTTTAAGAGAAAAATATAAAAATTTATTAAAAAATAATTGTTTTACCTATTCCATAAAACATTTTAGGCACGTGAATACAGATCCTGACAAGCGCACGCATGTGTTGTGTGCCCTACGCTCGCACGCAATGCACTGTTTCCCATATGCTCTGTTTATTGTCAACTTCTTTGAGCACACGCAGCACGTATTATCCAAGTCTTCGTCAGAATCCGATCGCTGCTGCTTCCTTGATTTCGATTTACGCCCACTGCTCGTCGAAGGCTGCGGTTCTGTTTGTGTGGCATTTTTTTTATTTTATATTTTCTCACCGCAAGAACTGCCTTCTTGAGTTGCTCCTTGTCGACGGGAATCGACGGCGTCCTCGCGCCGATTCCTCGACGCGCCGACGACGACACGTCGTCGGAATCGCTCCGTCAGAACCCAGGGATTCTGTGATTTACGTCGCTTTGTACGGAGCAACGACGACGACGACGACGGCCACGACCACCACCACCACGACGACGACGATGACCACCACCGACACCACCCCCACTACAACGGCGGCGACAATGACGCCGAGACGATGCGGCGAACGCTGGACGATGCGGTCGCACGCGCGACTGTCACTGACACAACGACCAACAACGACGATTTACCGCGGCCGGGAGTCGGGACGATCTACCACGCGCGCGGCATGTCAACTCTCGCGCGGAAATCACGGGATCTCAGAGCCGTGCTGTGCCTCGCCGTACCTCGCCGACGTGCCGTGAGCGCGAGCGATCTCGAAAACAACGGTCCGCCATCTTTTCGGTCGGCCAAAACACCCGTTTTGCGACGATACGTGCGTACCATTTCCCTCCTATACAAACTGACGCACGTGCAAGGGAAGACAGAATCACGCTCGAGGGAAACCTAACCTGAAATCGCCGTGAGCCGAAGTCGTGCGCCCGGCGCGCCACAGTGACGAGACTGACGGATAAACCCCGGGTACTTACTGACGGATAAGCCCCAAGCACAAGTTTCAGGTTTGATCGCCCACGAAATATTAGACATCAACGATAATGAAAAAACTACACTGGATTCGTGTTCAGCATGCATTACTCTTTATAATCACGTACTTTGAGATTTGGAGAGCAAATATTATTGCAGATATTACAAAATTTCCACGCGCAGAAAATTTTACTTTCACCTTCCGAAAACACGTTTGCCCTCGTAAAAATCATAACACGGCAGATAACCTGCCAAAACTCCGTTGGTCACATGGGTACCATAAGCAGCGTTTACAATGTTAATAGCGAGTTCGCACAATATACAGGTTACGAGATATTTGATTTGACGGTTCAACCCCGGCGACGGTTAGGCCCCGGTCTCCCCTACACCTTGTATATATTTTTCAATTTCAACATAAAACATAATCGCAATATAGCATGATTAATGTTAATGCTATACATATGTCCTCTTCTAAAAAGGAGATGTGAAGTTTATTGTTGTCGCTTTTCCGCGATGCCGATTGGTTCTCTTGCTGCGCTTACTTCATTTACAGCTGTCATTGTATATTTTGACAGTTGTGTGTATCAAGGAATTAATAGTGTAATATAGTAATAGCATAATGCTAAAGCTAAATAGCGCGCGCGAAGCGCGCGTCTGTAGTGTCTAGTATATTAAAAATAAAAATGTAATGTGTCTGAAGTTGTTAATAATAGGTAAAACGTTTGACACACACACACACACACACACACACACACACACACACACACACACACACACACACACACACACACACACACACACACACACACACACACACACGCATGCGCCTTTTTTCTTCTTTCTTTCTTTATGCCCCGTATGGATTTCTGGTTCCACATGCGCCTTAGGGTAGCCGAAAAGAGAACAAGAGAAAAGTATCTTCGCGAACAATGGAGCTAGTCTCATGACGATGAGTCAAGTACAAGAGCGAGATCGCAATGACCGATATGCAAGTGGATTAACCTAGTCGCGAAACGTTCACCCGTTATACTGTTGAAGAACCGACCGCATAACATTCCGTCTTTTTCTAATCCCGCTGTGAATCGATTTTCCAGCTAACGTATATCTTATGTCTTCGCAAAGCGTAACTTTTAAATCCTTTAGGGGGATCAATCACTTCAAGACGACACATTTTTTTTTAGAGCGATTGAAGAGAAAGACAGAGAGCTTGTAAATGTCGCGAATAACGTCTTGGACGAGTATAGTAGCGTATACGTACGTCAAGTCGGGAGGCGAATAGAAGTTAAACAATGGAGAAAAAAAAGACAGACCAAGATATGCGAGTTAATTCAGTTATGATATATTTTTATATATTTTACAGAAGGCGTATAAAAGATGTAAGAGGACTTGCGGTAAAAATTGATGCAAGTCTTAATAACTTCAAGGATTAAACTGACGAATATACAAAACCTACTAAATGTACTCAAAGTAAATGAAGTGTTGTACAAAATTTGAATAGAGTCAAAGATTGCGGTCAGCTACATATTATATACACGAAAATGAATTACGAATGATTATTACGTAACGATGTTCATTGCGCCATATTATCGCTATATTTTCGCTTTGTTAAAAAATTATAATAAATTATAATAAATTGAGTTAATCGCAGCGCGCGACAAAGTTATGTACGTGAGCACTGTGAGCGATTTAATGATTGTAACCTTACTTGTATACATTTCCGAGAAAAATATTTCTATATTATGTTTAACAACAATATTAAATATTAACATTTCATAACTGCCAAACGTTTCCAGTTGAGTGCAATTGCACGAGTTACGAATCATTTATAGTATAGACTATTATAGACTCTTTTTGTCAGTTAACTAGTTTCTGCTGCATTGAAATCTTGCATAGAAAAAAATGTATTAGCATATCGCGCAAGAATCATCGATATCTAAGTAAACAATTAATTAAATATATACAGTAGGGAAGACCGGGGCTAACTCGGCACAATTTTTTCAAAGGCAATTTTCAACAATTAATTAAAATTTTCAAGCAAATTTAATGGTACACATTTAAAGAGCGTTTCTTCAGGTACAAAATTGCTTAAGGAAATTTTGCTGTACGTCGCTTAGTTTTGCCCGAAAGCTCGATGAAAGAGTAGACCATTTTCGAGAGATCAGAAAAATTACTTTTCACTATCAAAAACGCTTATGTCGCGTTAAAAATTACACTATAACTCAGAATGTTACCAAATTCCGTTGATAATACTGGCACATAAAGACGCATTTACAGTAGGAAAGGCAAGTTTCTACGATAGATTTAAATTGGCAAAAAGCCTAGTGTCAAGTTTGCCCCGTTGTCGGCTTAGCCCCGGTCTCCCCTATATATGCGTACATCTGGATTAATCCGAAAGCTTAGTCTCCATCTTTTGAAACATAAAATAATTTTATGCCACAACAGTGAAGTGCGGAATATTAAATAAAATGCGCCATTTGACAATAACTTCTAAGGTAACAAGTTTAATCTACGGTGACCTAAATTTAAACGTGAAAAGAAATTAAATTATTTCAATGAGTTCTCGAATCGCCCCCAATCAGAAATAGATATAAGTCATGTAGAAACGAATTTCCTAATTCGTCTGAGTTATTCGATACAATGTTCTAGTTTAAATGTGACACTACTTTGTAAAATGTTAAGTTTTATTGTTTTCTCTACTCTACGATCAATATAGCAATCTTTATAAATTTCTTTCTTTCTAAATAAAAATGTTCTACACAATCAGAAAACTATTTTACAACATGAGTAAAGAACGAAGTCAAAAAGCGAAATAATCAATTTTGACGCGATTAAAGGGGATCATCAATGGCGATTGTATTAAACTCTAGTCCATACTGACTAAGAATCGCGGATTATGCGTGAAAATTGTAGAGTTTCTTGACAACTCTTATGTACAGATGGATTCAAGTGTTTCTGGCTTCATCCATCTGGTCCCATGCTACTTGTTCAGCATGTCCGTTCATTACCAGTTCTTCAGTAAGGGAAATTAGCTTTAAAAAAATCAATTAATTTCAATTAATTTGCGCATCTGCAAAGAGATTCTCGAAGATTAAATAATAATAACTACTTACCTCATAATTTTGTATCATAAAATAAATATTTGCATAAATATTAGTTTAAATGCGACCTTCAATCTGAGTTTGGGCAGCAACTCCCTTTGAGGAACAATTTTGTACCACATTGTAAGCTTCTGTCGACCATTTACCTGCAAAGGAGTAACATCAAAGTATAATTACATACATATCCAAAGACAAATAATTTTGAGTAGAGATGTATATATCTAAAATCTACTTACACGTAGGAGTTGATAATAATCTCGTTGATTGGAATGTGGCTTGGATCAGTCAACTCGCGAAACTGTAATATAATAATAAATCGATTAGAATTTTCGGATACATCACTTCATACGATTCTTTCACACGATGACGGTTAATGTTAATTTCCGATTACCTTATTATTATGTTTCGCGTGTTCTATACTTGTCGTCATGACGAAACATCTGACCGAGACATTGCGCTTCTTGGCTACCTCAATGTATCTCTTTCTCGAAGCTGGATCGGGATTGGTATTGTCTATACCTATACTTTTTCTTTGATTCAAGTATTGTTGGACTGCGGCAATGCACTTCTGCCAGCTGCCTAAAGTGTCTCTGTTGACGTATCCGTATTCCTTCAGATAATTCTTTGCAAAATGCGATTTTCCGGAGTCTGGACTGCCGACCATAAGTGTACCACCTGTTAATGGATATCTATAAGCACGAGGAAAGAGCGGGCCTCTGTTCACATTTGACGTTCACGATGATATTCGTGTTATGCACGATGCTTCTGTCAAAATCGAGGAATCACATGCCGGAAAAGTTTTACTTAGGTATTTATCATTAAAAGAATACTTTGTATAATTCTCTTTTATGTTATTTTTTTATTTTTTCTCATTAGATCATGGTACAAGAGGAACGAGCACATTTTTCCAGCGAGTAGATGGGAACCTTTTGATCCAACGAAAAGTTACGACAAGTATACAGTGTCGGATAAAAATAGGAAGAAAGATAAAATCTGATAAACTTAGATTCAACGAATTGTCCAAATTCGTTTAAAGGATTCAGATTCAAAGGATTGTAAATATTATAACCAGATAAATAACTTTGTTTCATCGTACAATTGATTCATTATACAACAGATTGTAATATCCCGAGAAAAAATGATTAGATATAATCACATATGATTATATAAAATCGACATTAGATATAATTAGATATAAAAAATGGCCCGATATAATTGTATATAATTACATATAACCACATACAATTATATATAACCATATATGGTTATATAATTATATGTGGTTATATATAATTATATACAATTATATACAACTAGCTGATTACCCGGGCTTCGCCCCGGAGAACATATGTAATAAAACACACAAATAGTCTCTCTCTCTCTCTCTCTCTCTCTCTCTCTCTCTCTCTCTCTCTCTCTCTCTCTCTCTCTCTCTCTCTCTCTCTCTCTCTCTCTCTCTCTCTCTCTCTCTCTCTCTCTCTCTCTCTCTCTCTCCCTCCCTCCCTCCCTCCCTCCCTCCCTCCCTCCCCCCCTCTCCTCTCTCTCTCTCCTCCTCCTCTCTCTCTCTCTCTCTCTCTCTCTCTCTCTCTCTCTCTCTCTCTCTCTCCTCTCTCTCTCTCTCTCTCCTCTCTCTCCCTCTCTCTTTCCCTCTCTCTCTCCCTCTCTCTCCCTCTCTCTCTCCCTCTCCCTCTCCCTCTTCCCTCTCTCTCTCCCTCTCTCTCCCTCTCTCCCTCTCTCTCTCTCTCTCTCTCTCTCTCTCTCCCTATCCTCTCTCTCTCTCTCTCTCTTCTCCTCTCTCTCTCTCTCAAAACCGTGCCATGAGAGTCATACTGCAATGCTCGCGATATACAAAGGTAGAATTGATGCTGCAAACTCTAAGTTTATGAATGTAAGACAGAGGCTAATGTACAATGTATGTATTTTTTATTTTTAAGATAGTAAGAAGCATAATGCCAAAACATTTAAGTAATAGAATAGAAATAGTAGGAGATGTGAGTGGACGGCAAACGAGGCAGGCTGAGAATATTAGAATTCAATATCGCAGGACGAGAAGCGCACAGAAAAGTCTATTTTATGAAGGTTTGAATATGTATAACGCCCTACCGATAGAAATTAAACAATGCGAAAGAATTGAACCATTCAAACGTAGGTTAAGAGAATATATTGTACCTCATGTAGAGGAATTAATTTAAGGATATTTTATGTAAAAAATAGCCGAGAAGGCTAATAAAGCTCAATCAATCAATCAATCTCTCTCTCTCTCTCCCTCCCTATCCCTCTCTCTCTCTCTCCCTCTCTCTCTCCCTCTCTCTCCCTCTCTCTCCCTCTCTCTCTCCCTCTCTCCCTCTCCCTCTCCCTCTCCCTCTCTCTCTCTCCCTCTCTCTCTTCCTCTCTCTCTCCCTCTCTCTCTCTCCCTCTCTCTCTCTCCCTCTCTCTCTCTCTCCCTCTCTCTCTCTCCCTCTCTCTCTCCCTCTCTCTCTCTCCCTCTCTCTCTCTCCCTCTCTCTCTCTCCCTCTCTCTCTCCCTCTACCCCTACTTCATGTATAATTCTTTGAAATTCAATCAATTATTTCCCAAAAAATTGGAAAAATTATAAAAACCGGTTTCCAAAAAGATCAATAACAAAAATAGTACACTTTATAGCACTTCCCGGGAAATTCTACCCCTACTTCATATACAATTCTTTAAGATTCGGTCAATTAATTCCCGAAAAATTGAAAAAATTTTGGTACCGGCTTCCAAAAAGATCGGTAACGAAAAATTATACACTTTATAGCACTCCCCGGAAAATTCTACCCCTGTTTAATCTATAATTCTTTGAGATTCGGTCAATTATTTCCCGAAAAATTAGAAGAATTGGAAAAACCGGTTTCCAGAAAATCGGTAACAAAAAACTATACACATAGTGGCACTCCCCGGAAAATTCTACCCCTATTTCATATACTTTTGGTAGAAATTTGATCTATAATTCTTTGAGATTCGGTCAATTATTTCTCAAAAAATTAGAAAAATTAAAAAAACCGGTTTCCAGGAAATCGGTAACGAAAAACTATACACTCTATAACACTCCCCGGAAAATTCTACCCCTATTTCATATACTTTTGGTAGAAATTTGATCTATAATTCTTTGAGATTCGGTCAATTATTTCTCAAAAAATTAGAAAAATTAAAAAAACCGGTTTCCAGGAAATCGGTAACGAAAAACTATACACTCTATAACACTCCCCGGGAAATTCTACCCCTATTTCATATACTTTTGGTAAAAATTCGGTCGAATAGTTCAAGAGTGTATAAAGGACATACATACATACATACATACATACATACATACATACATTCATTTATATATATATAGATTATATCGGGCCATTTTTTATATCTAATTATATCTAATGTCGATTTTATATAATCATATGTGATTATATCTAATCATTTTTTCTCGGGCTGTTACCTCTTTAATTCTTTGTGATTAAAATGATTTTTTGTAATATTATAATTTTGTTAAGGAGAATTAAGAAGCTACTACCGCTTGGGTTGGAATAAGAAGACCCTTAAATGGGAACACAAAAATATGTACCACTTGGATTTTATTTTTTAAAAGTAGTTGCACAACAATTATTTTTTAAAGCAATATATATATTCTCTTTGCAATTAACGCAATTTAAAGATTTCACATATTTTTTTGAAATACGTATCACTAGGGTTGAGTCAGGTAACGCAATTTTGTGATATATTAATTTTGTTAAGGAGAAATAAAGCTACTACCACTTAGGTTGGATTTTTGGATTTACAACATTGCGCGTGTACTTGGCGCCTTTTTTTACTTTTTTTACTATAAACGCCCTCGTCCTAAATCTGGACAATTGTACATAACTCTTAATTTTCTTCTGTTTTTCCGTGACATTCATTATTTACGTTAAAACAATTAAACGTAAATATATGTATACACGACGGTCCCTTCTTCTTCGGCCTCTAAATTAAGTGGCACCCGATCCTTCACAGGATTCGATATGGCTAACGTCAAAATTGAATAATGATAATACAAAAGAATGATGCAACACTAATTTACTAGTGTCATACAAACACGACGGTTTCGTCTAAAAAGAAAATTTCGATCATATTTGATGATCATATAAAAGATCCGAGATGATCATCGATCATATTTGTACACACTAATTGTGTTTAAACAGACATTTGGACACAATTATATGTTTTTATTATCTTATTATATTCTGAGATTTAGCCAAGTTTTTTGCATTAAATATTTTTTTATTTTAATTAAATATTATATATTATATATTTAAATATCTTCTATTATTTTGGTGGGTTTAAAAATGTATAATTTTTTAAAACGTTTATTATCATATCCTTTTTTCAATTCCTCTTTTTATTTGATGCAATTTTCTGATCTTAACATTTTTTTGAAATATATTTTTAACATTTTTAAATTATGAAATGTTCTTAACTTCTTATGGAAATCAACACTATTTATGTTGCGCAATACACAACTATTTTATATAGATATATACACAAGGCGTTCTCGCGTGTACTTGTCGCAAGACATTACCGTGTCTCTTGATAACTGACGTGCATACATTGACCGAAGAATATCGTGTAAGAACATAATTACATTTTGTATTTACACGCTATATCTAACTTTCCTCTACTTATACCATGTTCAATCAAAACTAGTAATAACAAGTAAAAACAGTATATACAAGTGGCAAGTCATCGTCAAATCCTTTATTAACTTACATAATAAAATAGAAAAATCTGTGTACTTATCTCTTATTAATTCTGTCACATGCAACAACATAAACATAACTTTACTATTTTGCATTAGAACTAGCTATTACAGACGGTTTTTTCGTATATAAGCATATTCGCAATCATAATATCTTCCACAGAACATTGACGAATCCTTCGTGTACTTTACAGTGATATAGTTACGATTGTGATACATATAGTGAACAAAGATTATTTTCAATAGACGTACGCTTTGTTTAATAATAATAAAGGTAATATCAATTATAGATTAAATTTACAGCATTTATATTTCTTATTAAATTATTAAATTGTTTAACGTATATTATATTATTACAGCTAGAAAACATTATCATCTAAAATCTCAGACTATGTGCTTGTGCATATTATTTCAATAAAGCAGTTAAACTTTTACAGTTTTTTTACGAGTTTTATTGAAACGATATTGAAAAGATATTAATCGTAAGGTTTTTTTTAGATTTAACGTTAGGTATATAGAGAGTGTAATTAAAATAAGGAAACAAACTTTGGGGGCGAGCTCTTCAAACCAAAACATGTAAAAAAAGTTTATATTAACATATATCCGCAAACCTACTGTTACTGGACTACAGCTCAAACAAATGTTTATTAATGGAAAATGAAAAAGTAATATTTATTATTATTTAATATTATTTATTTTCAATTTTGCTTCCTCATAGAGGAAACTTTGTTTTCATAAACTTCGTATATGGACCTTTAAGGGGTTAGGCCACCCCTGAGACCAAAAAATCATGCCCTACTTAATGTTTATTTTTTAGAAAAACAAAACAACGGAGAGAAAAAATGCATTGATTGCAGAGTAAAAAAATTATAAACAATCAATTTTAATAAAAAGTGTAAGCAATCTTGTCCTGTTTGCGCAGCCTCTCTCGCGGGTTGGGTACAAACGGTAGTAGGGACAGCGGCTATAATTTTCGCCCCCCTGCAGCAAACAAAATTTTTTTATTAATAACAACTTAATAGTTTCCGGTCTACGTAGGGATTTGCTAAAATTTTGATTTGTTAATAAATGGCAAAAAAAAAAAAGTCATTTTTTTACTTATGTTTTCAGTTACTTTTATTGTTATATTTAAACTGATTATTATTATTTCGCAAAACGCCTACGTAGGCCGGAAAAGGATCAATTGACAAACATTTCAGTATAAATAGCATTGAAATCGGTTGTGAATTGGAGAAGATAACTTGCATACCGTTTTAAAAAAAGCTGTTCCGAGAAAAACGCGTTTAAAGTTTTTGAACGCATTTTTCCATGTTTAAAATAAAATTTTCGATTCATACCATTAATCTGCGATGCCGGGACCATAAAGTCGACCTTCGAAGTTCTCTTGGGCACAAAAGAGTACAGCTGCACGGGACCAATCACGGCCCAACGGAATTGACTTCGGCCGCTCGGACATGCATTGCAGCGGTTGCTAAAAACGGCTTAAAAAGTGCTTTCCCGTTTGAACTTCATCATAATTTTGTACTTTCCATAATTCTGAGACAATAGGGAATCATTTAAGCGAAAAAAAATTTTTCGATTTTTTAAAAATCCAGAGGTGGCCTAACCCCTTAATCGTATATAAAGCTAGGTCTAATCAACCAAATTTTAAAGAATTATATATGAAATAGGGGTAGAAAAGACCAAAGAAAAAATTGTTTTTTTAGTTCTTGCTGCCAATGTGTTCAGAATGTTCTAAAACGTCGGAAAATCGTAATTTTAAAAAGTGTCCGTATGTGTGTATGTATGTATGCATGTGTGTGTGCCAAATTTACCAAAATTTCTATAACTCAAGAACTGATTAACCAAATCTTAAAGAATTATATATGAAATAGGGCTAGAAAATACTGAAGAATATAATAGAATTAATAAAAATTGCTAATAATAAAGGGGTTACCGATTTCTATCTAAAAAAATCTACATGATTACTCTAATTTCCGCAAATTTTGAGATATCGAGCTTAATTTTTTTTTATGGATAGATCATATCATCATTAAAGGTAGGTTGGTGTTAAATTTGGCAATAATCGGTGAAGGGGTTACCGATTTTTGCATAAAAAGTGTACAAGTTATACATGCAATCTTATATATAAAGTATCAAGTTATACATGCAATCTTATATATAAAGTATCATTAAAGGAAGGTTGTTTTGAATTTGGTGAAAGGGTTACCGATTTTTGTCTAAAAAATGTATAGGGTAGACCGAGGCGAATCGGATTACTAATTAGCACGATAAAACAGCTCGTTTGAAACAAAACACTAACGAAACTGTCTTAAAACTTATATTGTTCCGATTCGCCTCGGTCTACCTTAAGTTATTTGATGGATAGAATATTATTAAAGGAAGATTGTTATTGAATTTGGCGAGGATCGGTGAAGGGATTATCGATTTCTGCTTAAAAAGTGTATAAGATGTACATGTAATTTTATAGAGTATCATTAAAATAAGGTTGTTTTAAATTTTGCGAGGATCGGTGAAGAAGTTACCGATTTTTGCTTAAAAAGTTACATGAAGGTTATACATGCAATTTTATATAGAGTATCATTAGAAGAAGGTTGGTATTGAATTTGGCGATAATCGGTAAAAGTGTTCTTTCACGGAGAAAATTGCTACGGTTGTTACAACAACATTCTCTATAATTGAAAAAGAAATGTATGTGAATTCAAGTTAAATTGATATTACATTGAATGTAGCTGTTAAGATATGCTCATTTATACAGTTTTAATAACCGTAGTTCTTACGATACGTGACATTCGGTTACAATACCCTCGTATATGGTTGCCTCAACCAAAGAATTATTGCTATCTCTCTTATGTGGTCTGCAGCACAAATATTATGGTTGAGAGATCCATAAGATATAGCTGCACGGTACAGCACTGAATCACTGCATGATTGAGAGTTTAGTTCCATTGCGCGCGCAAAAGAATTTCTGCATAGAATAAAGTGGATTTGATAAGGATGTTTTAACTTTATAAATATACTTTTTTCATAAATATATTTACGAACACATTTCGTAATGAGCCGACACTGGTTTCTGACATTCACCCGACATTAAGAAATATTACATCATATATCCAATTCAAAATTTTATTACTCTTTTTAAACTGAATTTGTTTCTTAAGATGATTTTTGAAAAATTATATATTTGCGCTGGTTATGACATATGTAGACTATATATAACACTCACATTAAATTAAGAAGTAGTCTACCACGTAAGGCAGTTGGCTCACGATCCAGAGGTCCCGAGTTCGAATTCCACCAAGGTAAGTGTTTTTTTCAAATACGAGAAAATATTTATAATCATAGACTGCATCTTAAGAAACAAATTTAGTTAAAAAATAGTAATAAAATTTCGAAATAAATAATTTTTTTTGTCGGGTGAATATTTGTTCATTATGGTTGTAACATCCATATATTATGGTTGCAACATCCATATAGTAGCTACCCTCACTAAGGTTAGGGCAACCATATAGGTCACTTCCAGAGTACTATGGTTTCCATAACCCTTTTGTATGGATGGGCGAAAATTAACATTATTATTCTGTTGTAGCAACCGTAACTTTTTCTCCGTGTTCTTTATAAAATTTTGAATTTTTTGATAAATGTTCGTGGTTGCTCTAACTTTTGAATTGCTCGCTGTATGTACTTTTCCATCCAAATTAGAAAAAAATTGATAAAGTGTCCTTGTCACATTGTACACTGTGCACATGTAAGAAATCGTGCAAATGAAGTGAATTGGTACTCATATATACACATGGGTGCATTTTTATCTTACCATTATACAAATTTGGAAATATCGGATTAAAATTCAATTCAAATAAGGAGCATCGAGCCGTAACAAGGTGTAAGTGTTAATATATTGAATAAAGTTGCAATTACAGACGTTTCGGTTCACATCGAACCATCCTCAGTGTCTAATTAACGCAATTAGTTACATAATAAAAATTAGCGCTCGCATATATTAAATTTAAACAAATAATAAACCGCAGAAGACGACTTTCGTAGGATTGTAGTACGCATGGCTGTAATTAAATTAAAAATTCGTTACGGCGTGTTGTAAACAATGGTTATAATGTAATACGTACAATTTAATGTTCTGTGGTGAGAAACCTTGTGGGGTCGGCATCGTCGATAGCTTGGATGGTGTGTATCTTTTGTGCAAAAATGACAAACAACTCGGTGGCTCACGAACGAAACCGTATATATAGCAGTGGCAGGGGATGGAAGGGGAAAGGGAAGATGGTAGTGGGAGCCAAAACCTAAGGAGGGAACAGGTTCAGAACCGAGAGATATCCCTCAGGAAGAGACTCTGTGTCATTTTGTTTATTTAACGGAGATGACTGTCGTTTTATATGTATCATTTCTGACGTGAGTCTCTTCCTGAGTGACGGCTCAATGTCCAAAATTTCAACCCTCTCCCAGTCAAACTCGTGGTCAGTCTGCAGCCGGTGAGCCGAAATGACTGAAGGGGAACAAGAGTTTCTGTTAATATCCATTTTATGTTCCTTAACTCTGGTTTTTAACTGCCTTTTGGTCTGCCCCACATAAGATACTTCACAATCTTTGCATGATATTTTATAAACGACATTACTGTGAGAAAGCTTGTCCAGATTGTCCTTACCCGTCTTAATGAATCTTTTTAAGGGATGTGCGACCGTAAAGGCAATCTAAACATTTTTGACTACCTTTTTGAATTTTTCAGACGTAGATTTGACGTAGGGGACGGTGAAATATCTGACATTATTTGACTCACACGATAGATCAACTCTTCTCTTTTTCAAAATAAACTGTGTTACTCTACTTTTTATAGACGAAAAAATAAACGGTAAAGGATAGCCATTATCTAAGAGTAACCGAATGATTAAGTTGAAATTTTTCTCGTGAAATTGTGGATGTGAAATCGTCAGAATCTTATCCACTAGCCCGAAAATGACGCCCTTTTTATGGGATATTGGATGGTGTGAATGGAAATTCAGGTATCTTCCTGAAAAAGTAGGCTTATGGTACCAGTCAAAGGTGAATCTTCCGTCTCTCACCATCTCTCTCGGATTAAATTTTTGAAAATATAGTATCATTAAAAAAAGGTTGTTATTTATAACTTTGGTTAAATATTAATCTTTCGCGCGGGCGAAAAACCTAGAGAGATAGATAGATAGAGAGAAAGAGAGAGAGAGAGAGAGAGAGAGAGAAAATTTTTTTCATTGTTCATCCAATCTACGTTCGCTCAATTATATATGTATATATATATATATATATATATGTATATATATATATACTTCGATAATTCTTCAACAAAGCATTTTCAGCAAAAATGTTTCAGACAAAAGTTGTACGGTTTCGAGGGGCACATAAGATGGTGTTATTAGTTTGACCTCGGATAGGCGTTTGAAAATCACGTGAAGGTCACCTTCAATTTCTTAAATGGAAACCCCTATTTTTCAATGCATATTCTTGTAGCTAATCTCGAGTGCTTTTCAAAACACTATAATAAAGTATTTTTTCATTAAGAACTTTTGGAATTATAGGCTTGAAAGTTCTAGTATTTTGACATAAAATACAAAATATCTTGTAAAACATTAAGTTTTCGGTAATGTTACTTTAATACTTTTATGCACAGAATAATGAGACAAATCAATTAGTATAAAAAAAAGACATAGTTCCTTTAAGAAAAAATATGTAATTTGCAACATGCATCTGCATACTTTTTCTTAAAAGCAACTATGTCTTTTTCTCTTCAAACGTTAAGTGAGGGAGAAAAAGGCTAGATGATAGACCTTTAAATGAAATTATGAAAATAATAGAAAATAACACTCTATTTAATCGTGTGGATGTATTATTTATTACTAGTTTACAATGGGTTGAACCAATCTTTACCCAGGACGTTCAAATTGTTCGAGGAAGGCAAGCCGGCAACCATTGGCACTGTATTTATTATGACAGTGTAAAACTTTATATATATGATAGTTTGTATTTTGAAACACACTCTTATGACAATTTAACAATCTTTGAACGCAATTATATTAAGAAAAGATACCCTAAACTAACACGGAATAATATAATATTTGAAAGAGTAACAAAATAGCCGGACCTAGCATCTTGTGGTATATTTGCAGCAGCATTTGCAGTATCAATAGCATTGGGAGAAAATCCGTCAAATAAAAAATATTCCATAGATATGCCAAAAATGCATAGACATTGTCTGAGAATCATAGAAGAAAAAATATTATTACCCTTCCCGGAAGAATAAAAACAACGACAATTACATAATGACAATATTTATATTGCATATTCACACTGCATATTCACACTGTAAATACCATTGAAATTAACAATGAAAAAAATTAGCCACAATAATGTCTGCAGGACAGAAAATAAAATCTAAAAACACAGGCAATTATATAAAAATTAAATAATACCGGAATTAAATTAGACCCAAACAAAAAAAAAGTTGCCAATCCGTAATTCCAAATATATAATTAAAGCAAAGAGACAAAAAATAATAAAAAAAGACGGAGAAATAAATATCTAGATCTACATAAAAATAATGAAAAACAAGCATTGAAATAACATTGAAATCATGGTAAATAAAAGAATAGAAAACAAAAAAAATAATTTGTTGCACGAAGAAATGAGTAAAGTTAAAATGCATTCTGCGCAGAGCGCAGTGATTACTGTAAAAATGCATTCTGCGCAGGGCACAGTGATTACTGCAAAAATGCATTCTGCGCAGGGCGCAGTAGTATTGTGAAAATGCATTCTGCGCGGAGCGCAGTAAAATTGTGAAAATGCAATCTGCGCTAGGGGCAGTGATTATAATGAAAATGCATTCTGCGCGGAACGCAGTAAAATTGTGAAAATGCAATCTGCGCTAGGTGCAGTAATTATTATGAAAATGCATTTTGCGCGGAGCGTAGTAATTATTATGAAAATGCATTCTGCGTTAAACGCAGTATATAATAAAATGTATCTATTATACTCAGCTTAAGTAACAAACAGAAATCAACAAAAAATATGCTCAGTTCAACAACCTGCATTATACGCTTAGCGAAGTAAATTTTATCATAATAAAAAATACGCTAATTAAATAGATATCGAAAGTTAACACGGAAATTTATTATTTTACAAAACGGAAAGTAGTAGTGTGTCCTACAATATGCACATATAAGGAATCGTGCAAATTAAGTGAATATATACTAAATTACTGGGGATTTGATATTATGGGATTGATAATTATGAGGTTGGGGGCCGGGGGAGGTTTTTAGCCAGTGAATAAGTCCGGCATAACCCTAGGGACCGGCCCTGGGGTATGCGTAAGCATTTTCCTCCTTCAACGGAAAACAAAAAAAAACAGTACCTTAAAATTTGCGAAAGTTAGAACTTCGACCACCATATTAAATGCACAATTTTTTTTCTTTTTTTTAAATATTACATATTTACATATTTACATATTTACATATTTACATATTTAAAAAAAGTCCTCTAACAAAAAACAAAAAGAAATGGCCCAATATCTCAAAATTTGCGGAAATTAGAAAACAAACAGGCATTTATACTGTGGAAAAATTAAAACTTTCTTAAAATAAAAAACAATGTATAAATTTTTATTAAAATGAGAGTAAATAAAAGGATTGTACTACCTTACTTGAGTGAAAGATACAACGCGATACAAAATTAGAAAAAATAATTTAAAAGTGTGCAAATTAAAAAGTTGCACATTACTTCCGTGGAAGAATTAACTAACCGATTGAACAAAATGGAAATAAGAAAATATCCGCAATTAATAGGGATCATTTTAGTAAAAACATTAATTATTTAATTGATTTTTGTAATAGTATAACAGATATTAGTATAACAGATATTAGTATAACAGATATTAGTATAACAGATATTAGTATAACAGATATTAGTCGCAAAAAGCTTATCACAATAAAAAAAAGTGTGCAAGTAGAAACTTGCACAATGCTTCCTCATAGTTTTTAAGTGTGCAAGTAAAAACTTGTACATTGTTTTAGTTTTTAAATGGGCAAGTAGAAACTTGTACATTACTTCCTTACAATTTTTAAGTATGCAAATTATAAATTTGCACATTGCTTAATCAACATTTTATTTCGCTTATAAAGCTTTCTCTTATGAGGAAGCCTGTTTTTTTATGCATAATTATTAGTAGATATTTATTAATTTAGCTTTCTCATAGAGGAAGCTTTATGAGCGAAATAAAATTTTAAAAGATTACATAGCATTTGTACAAGAAAATAGTCACAGATTAAATAAATAGATAAGTTAGACAAGGACTGATAAGCAATCGCTCTGATTATAAATAGTGAATTGCATTTATAAACATTTTGAGCTGTATCTCAGTAACAGTGGGTTTGCGGATATGTGTTAATGTGAACTTTTTTTCATGTTTTGGTGTGGGGAGCTCGCCCCCGAAGTTGTCCCCTTATTTTAGTTACACCCTGTATATCTTGCGCAAGCAAAGTGAGCGTTTTGAATAGTACAAATATTAAAAACAAATAGTAGAGAATTAAAAGTAGTTAAATACTATTGTAAATATAGCCGTAATATTTTACGAAAAAATTGATTATTGTTATGTTTCAGACAAAAATATCAGCAATGCTGTTTATAGAATTAATCGGGGTTTTGACCATTGCTCTGAGTGTTGTATATATTTATTACAAGTATGTTCTATTCAATTTTTGGCGCAAGAAGGGTATCTTTTATGTTGAGCCCGTTGTGCCAGCTGGTAACTTGACAGATTTCGTGACTGGAAAATTGTCAGTAGGCAAGTATTTTTATGTGATAGTAAATGCATTTACTTATATATACAACTTTTCTCACTTTCTCTCTCTCTCTCTCTCTCTCTCTCTCTCTCTCTCTCTCTCTCTCTCTCTCTCTCTCTCTCTCTCTCTCTCTCTCTCTTCTCTCTCTCTCTCTCTCTCTCTCTCTCGCTCAGATTTCTTTCAGATGTCTCTCAGATCTTTCTCAGATCCTAGTAATAATTGCAAAATCAGAATTAGAAACAAAATTACATTTCAAACAGAAATGTAATTAAATAAAAATGGAATTTATTTGCTTTGCTTATTTAATTGTTGGATTAGAATCTAGTTATTTTCTTCGATACTCACAATTATTTTATTTATTTCATGATATAAAATCATACAGTACAAAAAAGTTGCAAGAACATTGCAGAAATACTTTATTGCAAGATTGCAACATTATAAATGCGTTGCAAAAATTATATTAATTCCACAATATTATTGTGCAGTAACGGTAAAATGTCTGCCTCTAGAAAGATTACAGTGTAATATCGTATAATAACAATATTGCGGGGCAATATATTTATAATAATGCAATATATATATTTTGTCTTTCGATTTTATAAATTTGCTTCAATTACTTTGATTTAGTGATAACTATTGTTATAATTACTGATTTAAAACGTCGTGTAAACTATGATGGCTAGTTTATGTTTATAATATTATATACAGGATGAATTTTATTTCGTGTGCCAATTATATCCGCTAATTATCTCAGAAAGTATTGGAAAAATGTTTCAGATAAAAGTTGGAGCGTTCAGAGGGGGCCAATAAAAGATCTTATTAGATTTTGAGTCCGGGGCCCGTATTGGGCCCTACTCCAATAGAATCGTTTATTGGCCTCTCCTCCAACTTTTATCTGAAACATTTTTCCAATAAACCAATACTTTCTGAGATAATTGGCATACGAAATAAAACTCACCCTGTACATATAATATCAATTATTATAACACCGGCGTAAACTAGCGTTTATATGACATTTTATATACATATAAGTCAGTAGTTAAAACTACAACGTTAAATAATAAGAGCATGAAAAGTTAAAAAAATAAGAACAATAGAATGCAGTGCAAGCGTGCTAAATAAAAAAAATCTATGCAAACATATGTTTGGAATTATTTCATTTTTGGATAATAATGTCTTATACAATTGCTATTGTAAATAGATAAGATAAATTTGTTTGAATATGTGTATTCATGTTTTGATTAAGTATATTACACATACAATAACAAGATTACGATTTCTTTGGCCCGTTGATTTGACGGTTTCTGGTAGTATTTTTTTACGTTAAAAAAAATTATATAAATCTTATAGGGCTAACTGGTCTAGTTTTTTAGATATACAGTGTTAAAGTTAAAAATAAATAATATAAATTTTTAAATACTACTTCGATTGTATGTGTATAGACAGTATATATGTAGGCGGGGGTGGGTGGGCGTGGACCTCGATTCGTATGGAAAGTTGAAAACCCGAACCGTATATGATAGACATTGTTACGCCCTATAAACAAGCCAAGGTGGAGTGGAATGGACCTCGCCCCAATGTCTTGCGTTGTTTACATTTTTTGAATGTGAACTTTTGTGTGATAATGTATTGGGTAAATATTTACCCTTGTGACCCTCCTCAATGATCTTCTTCACACATATTGTAAAGAGCACTCTTCTGAGTAGCACTTTCAGAAGCTTTTAGCCGTCGCTCGTTGTTTATTAAAAAGTTATAAACAAATATAACTGAAAAATATAACAGTTTGTGTCAATACTAAGGGAAGTAATTTGGTAATATGTATGTAAGACAGTACACATGTAGGCGGGGAGGGGCTACCGCTCCTTCCCTGCAGGCAGGAATGAGTGGGGGTGGATCTCATTACACCTGGAAAGTTGAAAATCCAAACCGTACAATGATAGACCTCGTTTCGCCCTATATAAGCAGAGGTAGGGTGAGGTGGAATGGATCTCGCTTTGCGTGAAAAGTACAATGCTGTCTAGAGAACCATCCACGCGAAGCGAGGTTCACCCTGCCCCACCCCTGCTTATAGGGCGAAACGAGGTCTATCATTGTACGGTTTGGGGTTTCAACTTTCCAGGCGAAATGAGGTCCACCCCCACCACCTCCGCCTACATGTGTACTGTATATACACACACATATCAACAAATTACTTCTCTTAGTATTGACACAAGTTATTATATTTCTTAAACTTTTTTGTTTATAACTTTTTAATAAACGAGAGAAACCTTCGCGGTAAATATTTACCGTGTACTGCTTAGGATCATATGTACTGGCTAATGTAAACTTGCGTTGTTTACGTTTTTAAAACAAACACAGAAATTTTATTGCTCTTAGTAGGTGTTTGGTTTTCGAACGTAGTTAGTCACATTGTGTACATAATTTCACATTATGTATATCGACATTCATCCTCGTTCCAGAGGATTCCAGAGGATTCACCCAAAATTTTTTTTGTTTGTAATTATTAGTTACTTTAGTATCTATTGGTCGAAAAATTTTTTTACTACTTTTCCCAGGTTTCTCGCCAAAAATGCCTTCAAAAATTACTAAAATTTAGAGGACAAAGTTATCGTAATCATCCCCATATAATGCACATACATATTATAATTTATATTTTATAATATGTATATTACTCATTTCTTTCTTCTTGATCATTATAAATCATTATAAATATTTATCCCTGTTTTAAAATGGTTTCTCTATATTGAAAATTGCATATGAAAATTAATGTCACTGTGTGTTAAATATAAAACAAATTCAAACTTATTGGGTGTACAACTTAGTTCGGTCCGTTTTCAAAAGATGGCTCTAGGTGCTATAAATGGTTGACGGCGACAGCTGATTTTTGCTGTATCGTGAAGTGTCAACATCTGTCAACCAAATATTGTTTACAAGCCTTTGAGTTTTGCACAACAAGTTTAAATTTTACTGCGTTGAAAATGTCGAGTTTCGTTCCAAATAAGCACCATTTGCGGGAAGTTTTGATTTCCTCTTTCAATTGGAAGAAAAGTGCAGCTGAAGCGCATCGAATGCTTGTGGAAGTGTATGGTGAATCTGCACCATCGGATAAATCTTGCAGAGAATGGTTTCGACGATTTAAAAGTGGTGATTTTAGTGTTGAAGACAAAGAGCGTTCGGGTCAACCGAAAAAGTTTGAAGATGAAGAATTAAAAACATTACTCGATCAAGATTCGTGTCAAACGCAAGAAGAGCTCGCAAAAACATTGAAAGTTACTCAACAAGCTATTTCGAAACGACTCAAAGCCGCGGGATACATCCAAAAGCAAGGAAATTGGGTCCCATATGAATTGAAACCAAGAGATATCGAACGACGATTTTGCATGTCCGAAATGTTGCTTGAACGGTACAAAAAAAAGTCTTTTCTGCATCGAATCATTACCGGGGACGAAAAATGGATTCACTACGACAACCCGAAACCCAAAAAATCGTATGTAAAGCCCGGCCAACCGGGAACATCAACGCCGAAGCCGAATATCCATGGTGCCAAGGTAATGCTCTGTATTTGGTGGGATCAGAAGGGTGTGATCCACTATGAGCTGCTAAAACCTGGTCAAACCATCACGGGAGACTTCTGCAGGCAACAATTGATCCGTTTAAAGCGAGCTATAGCCGAAAAACGTCCAGAATATGTGACCAGATACAAATCCATAATCTTTCACCATGACAACGCTCGGCCTCATGTTGCTGTTCCGGTTAAAAACTATTTGGAAAATATCGGATGGGAAGTTCTGGCTCACCCGCCTTATAGCCCAGACCTTGCCCCTTCCGACTACCATTTGTTTCGATCGATGCAGAACGCTTTGACTGGAATACGCTTCACTTCAGAACAGGGTATCAAAAATTGGCTCGATTCATTCTTGGCTTCAAAAGATGAACGCTTCTTCCGCGACGGAATCCATGAATTGCCAGAAAGATGGGAAAAAGTAGTGGCTAGCGATGGACAGTACTTTGAATAAGGTATTAATTCATTTTATCGTTCAAATAAATGCGTTTTTCAAGCAAAAAAACGGACCGAATTAAGTTGTACACCCAATATATTAAAATTTTTTTTCTTATTGTAGATAATTTCCAAATTATATATTTATCCACTAAACCCACAAAAGTATCCCGCAAATAAAATTGAAATTGATTAATTGTATTAGTTTTTATTAAGGTGGTTCATGCATTTAAGTCATATGTACTTAGCCCGGAAAATGTGATATGAAATGAAAGGTTAACGTTCCTCGAGTGTGTCTGTAAAATTTCAGATTTTTTAACCGATTGGTTCCGGAGATATATGTCCGTAAACTTTGCCAATTTAACGCGGTGGGGGGACCCCTTATCCGAAAAACGAGGCTAAAGCGCTTATGCTGCAAAAATTGCAATACTTCAAAAATAGATGAACGAACCAAAAACTGACGAAACGATGCAATAAACATTTTGCAAGATACTGACGAAAGCCCGAGTTCATTGACCGAACCATATAATAATAAAACGTAATTTTCGATTGACTAAATCGACAACACGGAACTGATGGCTGGGCTCGAGCGGCACTAGCGGCAGCTTGGCAACGTCGCACGTGTCAGCTGATGAGTATAGCGCACGGAGAAATAGATTCTATCAATTTTTCGTTTCGTCTCGAAACGTCCCTTACGTCGAGGCTGCTCGCTCCAGCTCATATTTCACACTTGTATCGCTTGTACGTACAGGTTATGTAGATCGCGACGACGAAGACTGCTGACTCAGCTGACCGCAACGTTGCCGCGCTGCTGTTGTACATATATTCACAGGGCTCACAACTCTAGTAAAAGATGTGACTTTCGTCTCAATATTTTATTACGTAGAGGTCGTATAGCATTAAAGATGTCATAAATAATAAATCTAATTATATGCTAATTTTTACGGACAAAAATCACACTTATTTATCACTAATAAGAATAGTTGCCTATTTGACTTGCAAGTACTGCATGAACCACCTTAAGGAGGTTGGTTGACGTCCCGCTGCGGAGCAGGCGGCGCGGCAGAGGGAAAACAAAACATATAGGTTAGATTTTCGTCGCGTGAAATAAACGAATTTTAGCAAATAAATATGTGGAATGCATTCAATTGCTGTTTCTTAAGGTTTAAAAAGAGTTGTTTGTATAATTGAAACCCAAATACGTTATTATCCACTTTGAAATGTGGCAATAATAAATGTGGTCCTGTTTTATTTTTACAATTTCTTGATAACTATGTAGATAAATCATTTCAGTCTTCGAAAAAGTCCTTCCTAAATATGTAAAAAAATTTGCACCTATTTTCATTAAATTCTTATTTTTAATATACTTTCGAGAGTTACATTACAAGTTAGGTAATATTTTTGCTATGTCGCCCGTGTATAAGAGAGAGACAAGAGTATAACTTCCATAATTAATTACTCGACAACCATGCAGACAATTATCTTCAACTTTGGCATGGACGACAGATTCTCGTAGACGATTATCCTCCATAAATGTCAACTAATTCTTATCATATCGATTTAAACAGCCAATCTCCTTAAGAATTTTTTTACTTTTGAGAGTAAAATATTAGATTTTTGAAATAAATACAATGTTAAAAATGATTTTGTATTGTACTTTGGTAAAATTTCCATAATTTAGGAAATTTCTCGTATTATTCACTTGAAATAAGTTTCACTTTTAGAAGTAAATTTTTTTTTAAAATACAAAATGTTGGAAAAAGGAAGTACCAAATTTTAGAAGTATGTAGTACTTATGAACACAAACTGAAAAGTCTTAATAAATATTACTCCAAAAACCATTTATTTCCGAGTTATAAAGTATTCGATATATTTTCTGTTCGTTTCATGAATATGTATTGTATAACGTAGTTGCACGCGACAGCTCATCTTTCACGAGCTTCTAAGGTTGACGAATAATGAACATTGTCGAACTTTTGGAAAATATTCTTCTTCTATGTAGACAACAAATGTGGTTCATGCACGATAGTACCCCTGCGCATTTCCTCATGATTGTTAGACATTTGTTCAATTATCGTAAGTTACTACAGAAGTAACACTCGCGTAAACGTAGTAACATACACACACACACACACACACACACACACGCACACACACACACACACACACACACACACACACACTATCTGTCACGTACTACGTTTACGCGAGCGTTTTACTTCTGTAGTAACTTATACGATAATTCCTCCACGTAAACGGGGGTTCTGTAGTAACTTATGATAATTCATCCCGTGTAAACGAGTGAATTATCGTAAGTTACTACAGAAGTAACTTACAATAAATCACTCGTTTACGCGAAGTAAATTATCGTAAGTTACTACAAAATCCCGTTTACGCGAAGAAAAATCCTGTTTACGCGAAGGAATTATTGTAAGTTACTACAGAAGTAAAGCTCGCGTAAACGTAGTAACAGTTTGATAACTTTTACAAGACAGCATATACGTACGTGTACGATTTTGTGGATACACCTTCCTTCTTAAAGATCTCCTCGGCATCAGCTCTCTACGGTCAATACTAATATATATTTCACTATCTATAACAACGCGGCGACGGTCACGACTATCACACACTTATCCTTTTCTAGGTTATAACTGACTTACGTTTACGCAAGCGTTACTTCTGTAGTAACTTACGATAATTCACTCGTTTACACGGAATGAATTATCGTATAAGTTATTACAAAACCCCGTTTACGCGAAGGAATTATCGTAAGTTACTACAGGAGTAACGCTCGCGTAAACAATAGTATGACAGCGCGTTGAACCGGCTGAATGAACGCACTATCTGCACTGAGCGCAGAACGTACACGTACGTACAAACTGTCACGCACTGCGACAGTGCACGAGTGCACTGCAGTGCGTGCGGTCTGCACGAGCATCACTGCCCTCTCATGTCAAAAATAGGAAAGGTACAGACGTCATTTTTGTCCGACGACGACGACGTTTCTTAATTGTAAAATTTAACATTTCAGACTTTGCGTCACAATATCTCAGCTCGTAGGGCACGTAGCGAAAAAATAAAAACTTTTATTTATAAATCCATCCCAAGCTATCAATCAAGCCTACTTAGAACTTGATCCGTTCACTCGTTATTGAGATCTCAACATCTCGAATACTCGCAACTCGTCGCGTCGCGTAAATGAGTCACGGTCGGTCTCGCTCCGCGCGTACTTGGCGCGAGACACTACCGTGTCTCTTGATATTAAAAAATAAAAATTAGAGACGCAGTACACGCATTGATCGCACAAGTTATTTTATTGCAATATAATATTCGATTAAACCGCACATGTTTTAAAAGTACGGTAAGAGATTCAGGATAAGAAATTCAACCACCGCCCTTGTCTGTTACGCATATCTGAAATATACACCAGTTCGAACTGCTCGTGTGACACATTCACGTAAATAATCACAACACCACTCAACATATAGTGCGGACTTCGAGTAACAACTCAGTGAAACGCAAAATTTTATATGGCGTCAGGTTCAAAAGAAAAAAATTAGGAGGCATTACTTTCGTACCGATCCTCGTAGTATTTGGAAATTTTTTGTAGTTTTGTTAAAAAAGGTCCTTGTTAAAATTTTTGTGTAAAATAAAATCAACATACATGTGTAGATTTAACATATGCCTGCTATGTTAATTAAACTTAACAGATTTAAAATGTAAAATTATTAAAATAATTTATAAAATACGTTAAAGTAACACAATTTGGACGTATTTATTAAATGTGTTAAAATTTACAGAAGTGTTGATTTTACTCTATAACAGAAGTGGAAATAAAAATTTACAGAAAAAGAGTGTTGATTTTATCTTACAATCTTAACTTTAATATAAAAGTTATGTTAATTGTACACATAATTAACTTCAAATTACGATCAGAATTACATTTCCTTTCTGTTGAAATATTTTAACATAGTATCGGTGTTACCATTTAATACATCCATATTATGTTAAATTAACACAAAAATTTGAGTGGACCGTTTGGGACATGTGATTTATGTTATATTTAACACAAATTTTCCAACAGTGTTAATGTAGTAAGAGGATCTATGGTGTTCTATATAAAATAGAGGAGATGTAGGTAAAATAACTCCCTCAAGCAATAAATTGAGCTTACTTAAAAAAAAAACCATATTTGGATTCAAAATATTGTGAGGAATGTTCAGTAACATTAGTGTTAATTAAAAGTATTCAATAAGCAGCCCTTAAAGTTTCAAAGTCAATAACAGACGAAAAATTGTAGGTATGTGTGTGCATTTTGATCGTTTTACTTACACTGATAAAAATCAGTGCGAATTTACTAAGAAAATTTTTTTTTATTTTTTGGCGGCGGAAGTTAAAGCTACCACAGACATTTCTAAAAAAATTATGGACCTTTGATCGCGTATAAAGCTGAGTCAACCAAATCTTAAAGAATTATATATGAAATAAGAGTAGAAAAGACTAAAGAATATAATAGAATTAGAAATAACCTGATATCTCAAAATTTGCGGAAATTAGAGCAGCCACGGACATTTCTCAAAAAATTCAAAATTTTATAAAGAAAGAACCCCTTTACCGATCACCGCCAAATTCAATACCAACTTTCCTTTAATAATACTCTACATTTAAAAAAAAATTGAGCTCGATATCTCAAAATTTGCGGAAGTTAGAGCAACGGACATTTCTCAAAAAATTCAAAATTTTATAAAATATAAACCCTTTTACCGATCTCTCTCATCGCCAAATTCAATACCAACCTTCCTTTAATGATACTCTACATTAAAAAAAAAATTAAGTCCGATATCTTACAATTTGCAGAAGTTAGAGCAACCACGGACATGAAATCCGTACACACACATACACACAATACACACACACACACATACACACGCGCCCGCGCGCGCGCGATTATTTTTAACGCAATTTTTCGACGTTTTAGAACACTCTGAACATATTAGCATCAAAAACTCAAAAAACAATTTTTTCTTTGGTTTTTTCTACCCCTATTTTATACATAATTCTTTTAAATTTAGTTGATTAGACCCAACTTTATACGCGATCAAAGATTCATATACGAAGTTTACAAAAACAAAGCTTCCTCTATGAAGAAGCAAAACTATAGGATTCCAATGTAAATAACCAAAGTAATATATACGTAAAGCAATGACAACGCAGAGACACTAACTAACCCTACATTGAAAATATTTAACGATTATAATATTACACATTATATTGAGATGAAATAAAACACAGATACAAACAAACTCTACATTATGAGCTTATAATATTCAAACCATGTGACTCACACTGACCAATCACAAACATGTATGCCGCATATATCTATGCCGCATCTCTTATTATATTATAGGTCTCTAATTATAAGAGCGATTTATAAGAACGAGTTATAAAAGCGATAACGTTTGAAAAGTTGGTCTAGGTAAATCTTACCCATATTTCGGTTCCAGGCTTTAGGGTTTATTTCAAGACGTTTTTTAAAAACATTTTTAAGATTTTACCAAAAGACGTCTTAAAAGTATCTTCAAGACTTCTTAAAAAGACGTTTGAAAGTAGTCTTTTACATTTTTTGAAGCATATTTACGTTATCGATTGTAACATTTATCAATTAAAATATGTGACATGGTCTATTTAAATATAATATATATTCTAGATATAACATATATTCTAGATATAAAATTTTGTTTTTTTGTTGTTAATGTTATCCAAATTAAAATTTAAAAAAAGTATAGAAGTTCCAATAGTATACAATCTAAAATTGGTCATAATATCTTTTAATAATTTATTTTATTTGCAACATTCCGTGAAGTTTTTGTATTATTCATATTTATAACAACAATTACTACTGCATAAGTAACGTGCTATAAAAAATTAATGGCTAATGCATCAACCTTCAATTAACGTTGTGTAGAATGACCTCGAATGACTCAATTTTCAAAATATCGAATTTTTATAAAATATATTTTATACAAATAAATATTCTAAATTTATATTTTACCATTTAATTTAGCATGAAGTATTTATGCTAAATATAATATCTATTATGTTTTTTCAGTGTTTCTGAAATACTGTAAAATCCACTTTTAAAAAAGGCGTGTTAACTGAGTGAATTTCGTTTGTATCGAAAAATTGAAGTCTCTTTTCCGCGATGCCGATTGGTTATCTCGATGCGCTTACTTCATTTGCAGCTGTCATTGTATATTTTGACAGTTGTGTGTATCAAGAAGTTAATAGTGTAATAGTAATAGCATAATGTTAAAGCTAAATGGCGCGCGCGAAGCGCGCGCGTCTGTAATGTCTAGTAGCTAAAATCTGGCAATTCCAACGTTTTAATGATATTTGTTACATTACATTGCAACTTACAAAGTTGTAATTGTTATTATAACCGACATATTAGCAGGATAGGTGAAGAGACAAGACACAGCTTTAGCGTTTGACACAGCTTGGTTTCTGTATTTAGTAGAGCGAATGGTAAGATACTAAGCGACACGAAGTTTATCGCGCAGACACACGGGCCACACGACGGCGAGGTACGGTAATGAGGAGAGGTCTGAACACGCGAAGAAAACGTGGTGCGGCTTATATACGCGCGACTCCGAATAGCGCCATAGTCAAAATATGAATTGCTTACTAACACTCCCACTCAATTCATATTCCATTTATCATACAGTTTTCCATTTATTATTTATACAGGAAAGACATAATTTACATAAGTAAAAAACAAAAAAGTCATGCATTTATTTCATCCTTTATACCGCATTGATACATGAGATTAGCTAACTTTTGTTTACATAACGCTTTAGTAAGCGGATTAGCCAGTTGTTGGTTGATATATATATATATATATATATATATATGTCGGAGGCCAATCTCCTTCCATGATAAGCCGCCTAATCTTCTAGCAGGGAGCGAGTGTGGAGTAAAGAGCGCAGAGGAATGTTTCTTCGCAAATACTTTTTTTATTGCAACGTACTAAGATATTTTTACAAAGAAAACTCTCTTTAATTCACAACTGGATAACAGAACTTTAGGAAATGTTTAAGAAATAAAGAGACGTGAGCGATTCGTGTGAGACCGTCCAGTTGTTTTCCATTTCCTTGACTACCATCCCTCGACCATACGCTTCGCTAGAGCGATCCTCTTCTCGATCCGCTCTCGCCTCTGAACTCCGCCGCAAAAATCCAAACGCGCCATCACGGCCAACCTGACACGCGCACGTCCCGGGCGCTAGTCACTCTGAGTTTTCTTTGATGTAATCTGAAACAAAGCATCAAACAAGGACGTTTCTCCCACTTTAATCACTCGACCATCCTAATAAACTCTTTCAGAAACACATTTGCCAACTCAAATGTATCTACTACAGCTCCGCACCCTGTCAGGGGATTCAATACCATGTAGATCTCAAACAAGCCTGCAGCTTACGGCCAGCAACAGAATACGCTTTTACATTTATTGACTCACACTCTGCCTTTCTTGTCATATCACACTGCACTCATTGTAATTCCACACCACCGATAGGAGACCAACACCCATATAGAGTGCGGCAGGCCTAACAGCTTGCGACCAACACATGAGTATACAGTTTATACTTGTAGGCTTTTGCAGTGGTATTACGTATAAAGGAACGGACAATCGTTGTATCTTGAACATAAGATTTATTCAGAGAAACGAATATATATACCTTGTCCTGACTTGGGTCTTTACAATAATGCTCGAGGACTAAATAACGGAGAGAAATAAAAATGTCGTGATCGTGCGAGAACTGAACAGGACAGAACAACAAAAACTCTCTTCTAGTACTTTCTTGGACGTGTGCCTAGTGGCGATAAATGTGTATCTCGATCAACCATATCGATATCGCTCTTATCGGCATTATCGATTATTATTGACTGTTAGAAATTATTCCTAACACCCTCTCTTAATTTCTACCAGTCCAACACATATTTTAAATTTCAAATCCTTTGATATCAATAAAGCAATCTTAAACACAAATTTTTACAACCTTTCTTTCCTACTATTTACCTTATCTTAAGAACATATATTACTCCTTATCAGTGAACACAAATAAAACTAAAGATAAATCAAGACTACTTCAATTTCTTTATCCGACTAAAACATTCTTATGCGTATTAAATTTTATCTTTCCCAACGGTTTAGTGAATAAATCCGCGAGTTGCTTATCACTTTGACAGTATTCCACACTAGTTGTCCCTTTCTTTAATTCTTCATGAACAAAATGGTACTTCACGTCAATGTGCTTTGACCGTCGGTTAATAACTCCATTCTTTATAAGCTTAATAGCGCTTTGATTATCTACTTTTAGTCTTACGTTAACTGATTTACATAATAGTTCCTCAATTAAAGTCTTTAGATACATTATCTCCTTGGTGCACTCTGCCGCCGCAATGTACTCCGTCTCGGTGCTGAAAGTCGCTACCACTGGTTGTCTCCTGGAGCACCATCCGATTGGACCTCCGCAATATAGTATTATATATCCGCTCGTACTCTTCCTCGTATCTGGATCTCCGGCGTAGTCCGAATCGCAGTAAGCTACCATTTCTGTTTTGTCATGTTGGTCGTTGTACTGTATTCCTTGATTTTGTGTGCCGTTAAGATATCGAAACATTCGCTTTATTTCAGTTATCCTTCGTTTTGTGTAGTTATTCACATATCTGCTTCCGTGTCCAACTGCTTGTGCCAAATCCGGACGAGTTTTAGTTGATAAGTATAACAGACCTCCGATTGCTTCTCTGTACCGGTAGGCTGTTGTTTCAGATTCCTCTGGTTCTTCATTGCATTTAACTAGCGGAGTGTCGACTGATTTAGATTCGTCCATTTCGAATCTGCTCAACAGTTTTTCCGAGAAGTTTTTCTGCGTTAATTTTAGTTCTCCTTGGGATCGCTCAATCTCCATACCTAAGAAGCTCTTCGGATTTCAGTTAACTGTCGTTTCGAATTCCTTCTTCAATTTCTCGAGAAATCGATTGTGTTCATGTTCGTTTTTACTCAGCAAAACTCCATCGTCCACGTAAACTCCTAAAATGAGTGTCCTTTCCTTATTTACAAAAATGCATTGTTCTGACTTTAATGCTTTTAGACCCTCCTGTTTGAGAAAAGTTGAGAATCTTTCATTCCATTTTGATGGAGCTTGCTTCAAACCGTATAAGGCTCTCAGCAGCTTGCAAATCTTGTTCCCGTAGTTATAACCTTCTGGAGGATACATAAATACAGCCTCATCCAGTTTCCCGTATAAAAACGCCGTTTTTATGTCAAACGTAATTATGTGATAATCTTCTTTTGCTGATAATGCAAACAGGATTCTTAAGGACGACTTGTTTACTACAGGACTGAATGTATCTTCGTAATATATACCGTAGGTTTGTTCGAATCCTCTGACGACCAGTCTGGCTTTCTTCCTTCCGTCTTCTTTCGTCTTGAAAATCCATTTACTACTCAGAATCTTCTTTCCTTCTGCCTCCATACTATCCACTACTTTCCACGTATTATACTCCTTTAGAGACTTCTTTTCCATTTGTATTGCCTTTTTCCATTCTTCTTTCTCTGGACCAGTAACAGCTTGTTGAAAAGTCAAAAACATATAGTGTTGAGAATTGAATAAATGCGAGCTGAATATTCTCGAACTTCGACGAGACAGCAAGCATTATTCGAGAACGCTCGAAAGGCTCCAAACCGCGAGCGTTTGCTTCCCCCCTTTTTTTTGGGGTGTTTTGCGAGCAAACGGCTCGCAGGTGTCTATCGCGTGATCGCAAGTACCTCGGCCAATAGTCTGCGCGCTAGTCGATTTGGAGCCAGTCAGCGGATCTCGCGTCACCAAATTCCTCGCGGCCTAACGCGAAGCTCCGGCCGCGATCCCTTGCCTGCTCCGGCCGGGACGGGCAGTGAGCCGTCATAACTCGTACGCGATACATTGATCGACGTCGAGAACGCGGAGTAAAATAGCGAGTGCGAAATAGCGAGCGCGAAAGAGAAACGCGCATACAGTGTAAACCGCTTTTAATAAAGTTGACTGACTGTTATTTCTTGTACTTATTTTCTTGTACTCTCCACGGCGCGCAACGCGAAAACGTCGAGCGGTCCACTAACATTTAATGGTCCTTCGAGCCGGATCAGTGATAAAAGACCGGCATAGACAGTTCGATCGCCTCAACAGTGATCGCGTCGTGCTACTCCGAGATCGACATACCGTCGCGCCTACACGACTCGCTCAAAAAAGGAGTTCGCCGTTCGAACCGTTGTCCCGGTTCATCGGGTACTTCGCGATACGTGCCCTCGACTCCGTGGCTCACTCCGAACATTGAGCGCTCTGCACCCGTTCTCCTAAAGATTGGTGCCTTGTGATTTTGTGAAGTGCTTCGGAGGCTCCTGCGTGACCTCCAGCAAACGTATCGTGCTCCTTGCGATACGCATCCGCCGCCCGACGGCGCCCTGCGTTGCGACGTGCTATACGTCCCTGCCTCCCGCGAGTACCTGCTACTCGCCGCGGAGTCGCACCCCGAGACGTGCTATACGTCCCTGCCTCCCGCGAGTACCTGCTACTCGCCGCGGAGTCGCACCCCGAGACGTGCTATACGTCCCTGCCTCCCGCGAGTACCTGCTACTCGCCGCGGAGTCGCACACCGAGACGTGCCAGACGTCCCTGCCTCCCGCGAGTATCGCCCTGTTACTCGCCGCGGAGTCGCACACCGAGACGTGCCAGACGTCCCTGCCTCCCGCGAGTATCGCCCTGCTACTCGCCGCGGAGTCGCACACCGAGACGTGCCGGACGTCCCTGCCTCCCGCGAGTATCGCCCTGCTACTCGCCGCGGAGTCGCACACGAGCGTCTTCGCTCGACAAGAAGATTGACACGCAAGTGTCGGAAAGATTTCTACACAATCCAGACATCCGCTTGACATGTCTTCGGATCTCGAAAATCTACTCATTGCTCAAGGCGATACGATTGCTACGCTCACGCGATCGCTGACGAACTTTAAGAAGCTTGCCAAGGCTCAGGTCACCCTCCCCAAGACGAAAGGGAGACTGACGAACTTGGAAGCGCTCTGGGCGCAAACTCGAGCCCTTCATATCCAGATTCTGCAGACGGCTACGGCGGAGGAGAAGAAGTCGACCCCCTACTTTCAACAAGAGGAAATTCTCGCCGCCGAGGACGCCTACTTCAACGCAGTGGACCACCTACAAGAAGTCATCGGTAGATTAAGTAACGACGCCCCGAGCGCGCCGTATCGAGGTAACGAGTCTTCTTATCGCGACGCGCACTCCGGAGTGCCATTGAGGCCGCGTCGTTGATTAATAACATTCAAATTTCTGACGCGAACTACGAGGCAGCTTGGCAACTTCTTACCGACGAATACGACAACCGCAACGCGATTATTCACGCGCATATCCATTCGTTCGCCGACTTACCGAAAATGAAAAACGAGAACGTGACCGAGTTGAAAAAACTTCGCGATAGTGTGTCCGCATCTCTCGCCGCGTTAACGAATCTCGATCGTCCGGTCGATATGTGGGACGACCTCCTAGTTTATATTATCTCGCAAAAGTTCAGTCCGCGAACGCGAAATAAATGGCATCTTAAACGAGGCGACACGGATGCGTACCCTACGTATAAAGAGATTCATGACTTCATGACTCTTCGCATTCGCGGTCTCGCGGATTACCCTTCGCAATCCGAATCTGCGTCAAATGGTGCGCGCGGTAATAAAGCTCGTGCTTCGGTGAATACTGTTTCGCCCGTCAAATGCGTCCGTTGTTCCGGAAACCATGGTCTGGCAAAGTGTAATCAATTTCTACGTCTGTCGGTCGAGCAGCGTCGACTCGCCGCGCGACAGCATAAATGTTGCTTTAATTGTTTGAGAACCGAGCATTTTTTAAACAATTGTCCGAGTAAAGGACGGTGCAATCACTGCCACCAAGCTCACCATTCGCTGCTTCACCGCGAGGGTACGGAAGCTGGTACTAAATGTACGCTTTCCGCGATTAATCCGCCGTCCTCAGCTCCGTCAGCTGTGTCAGTCGCCGCTGCCTCCGAGTCACCGGCCGCGCCCTCAGCGTTCGTTCAAAACGTGCATGCTACTCGAGATTTTGTAAAGCCGCCGCCTCATGTACTTCTCGCCACCGCGTATGTTAGTTTAAGTACAATCGAGGGCCGCACATTTAAAGTACGTGCACTACTAGATCAAGGCTCGACATACAGTTTCATATCAGAATCTCTTTGTCAGACTATGCGAACCAGGCGTCATCGTGCCGCGTTGAAAATACATTGTTTTGGAGAAAAATTTAATGGAGTCGCGCGGTCGCAAGTTAATCTTACTCTCGCGCCCTGCGACAAACAGGGACCGATATTTCCCTTCTCGGGCTACGTATATCAGAGAATCACTTCTTATACCGCCTCTCAACAGAAGCCGGCCGCAATGTGGCCGCATCTACGCGATTTACCTTTAGCAGATCCTGATCCCTCATGTAATCACCCGATTCATGTATTAATCGGCGCGGATTTATACGGGTCTCTGCTACTCGACGGCCTACGTCAAGGCCCGGTCGGCACACCGACGGGCCAGCTTACAATTTTCGGATGGATCCTCTCCGGTCCCGTTGTCGGTCCGCTTCTGTCCTGAATTGCGTATCCTGCGAGGATACGAATTCCTTAATTCAAAGTTTTTAGGAGGACGAAAGTATCCCCTCTCGAACTCCTCTCACCGAAGAGGACGAACGTTGCGAGAGGCATTTTGCGACGACTCATTCTCGCGATTCACAGAGACGCTACATTGTGCGTTTGCCGTTTAAAGACGGCCCCCCTTGCGTCGGCGACACCTTTCGAAAGGCTTCCTTTCTGTACTCCAATATGGAGCGCCGACTCTCGCGGAAACCAGAAATCGCCGCGCAGTATCACGATTTTTTAAGGGAATACGAATCGATGGGGCACATGGAGGCGGTGCGGGCGGACGAGCGCCCCCCTTACCCCCCGATATACATCCCGCATCATTTTGTGTTACGCGAATCAAGTACAACGACCAAGTTACGCGTTGTGTTTAACGCCTCAAGCGCATCGACCGACAAAACCTCGCTCAATGACTTCCTAATGGCGGGACCTAAACTTCAACAAGACATCGCCGCGATAATCCTGCGCTGGCGACTTTTTCGGTACGTGTATATGGCTGACATTGCTAAAATGTTCCGACAAATACTCGTGCATCGGGATGACGCGGACTATCAACGAATTCTTTGGCGCCCTCCCGACAGTCTGTTGATTCGACTTTACCGCTTACTCACCGTGACCTACGGGCAAAAACCCTCGCCTTTTCTCGCACAGCGCTCCCTTCTCCAATTAGCTCGCGACGAAGGTAAAGACTTCCCCGACGCGGTCAATATAATCGAAGAGTCGACCTACGTCGATGATGTTCTTTTCGGAGCAGACGACCTTCTGTCACTGCTCGAAAAGCGCAAGCAACTCGTGGGCATAATGAATCGCGGATGTTTCCCCCTTCGAAAATGGGCCGCGAATTCAGCCGAAACTTTTGACGGATATTCCAGAGGACCAACGGGAATCCTCGGACTATCCGATCAATCACGATGACACGCTCAAGGTCCTCGGCCTGTCTTGGTCTCCGCGCGATGACTCGTTTCGTTTCGTAATTTCGCCATACGCCGTGACAGTTCATACTAAGCGCTCCGTTTTATCGTTTATTGCAAAGCTGTATGACCCCCTCGGCTGGGCGTCACCGATAGTCATCGCGGCCAAGATGTTGATGCAAGAGCTCTGGCTCCGTAAAATTGATTGGGATGCTCCCATCCCCGATGATCTTCTGCATCAGTGGATCAATTACGTTTCAGATTTGCCTAATATTAGCAAAATACGCATTCCTCGATGGACAGGGATGCGTCAAGATAAACTCGATGTTGAATTGCACGGCTTCGCGGACGCCTCCACTCGCGCTTACGCCGCGGTAGTTTTCCTCCGAATTGTGCATTCTCCCTCTAACATTCAAGTCATCCTCCTCGCGGCCAAAACGAAAGTCGCGCCATTGAAAACCGTTAGCGTTCCACGCTTGGAACTTAACGCCGTCGTTCTATTAATTCGATTGATAGAATGGGTAAGAAACACCACGGGCTTGATGCGAGCTCTCTTATTTGGATGGACTGATTCCCAAATCGTATTAGCTTGGCTTTTACAACATCCATCCCGATGGAATTCCTATGTCGCGAACCGCGTCTCCGAGGTGCAGACGCGCCTTCCGACCGTGCGTTGGCAACACGTTCGCTCCCAGGAAAATCCTGCCGACTGCGCTTCGCGCGGTTTTACTGCCGCCGATCTCGTCAATCATGAATTATGGTGGTCGGGGCCCCGGTGGCTTAGCTCGACCACGGCCTCGTGGCCGATCCCCCCGACTCCTATTGAAAAGGACATTTTACAAACGGTATCTTCCGAAGCGCGTAAAGCTACCGTTCATCTCGTCGATTCAGCTCCTGAGTGGGATCTGCCCACCTCCTGCTCGAGCTGGATCCGACTTCTTCGTATTACCGCGTACATTCGGCGTTTCGTTCGAAACTTAAAAAAATAAAGTCGCCTCTTCGGTGATCGTCAAGTCCCCCTTGACCGCAGAGGAGATCCACGAAGCCTCCGTCTTTTGGCTTCGATCGGCACAAGCGACTTGTTTTTCGGATGACTTGAAAGCTTTGAACGCTCACGCCGCTGTATCGCGATCAAGTTCCTTACGCTCTCTCCACCCCTTTATCGGGAAAGATAAATTAATCCGGCTTGGCGGGCGGCTCGAAAACTCCGCGCTGAGTTACAATGAGCGACACCCCGTCATACTTCCCAGACATCATATTGCCGAACTTTTGATCGATCAAGCACACCGACGCTCCCTCCATGGAGGGACTCAACTCACGCTTAGATGTCTCCGTCAAAATTATTGGTTAATTTCAGCGCGAAGCATGATCAAATCTCACATTCATAACCCTAAGAGCAAAAAGTCGACTTTAAGTCGACTTGAAGTCGACTTCTACCGAAACTGACTTGGCAGAGAAGTCGACATTTTTAAGGACGAAAGTCGACTTGAAGTCGACTTGAAGTCGGCGAATGTCGCAAAAACCACCGACTTAAAGTCGACTTCCCGTCATGATGAAAAGTCGACTTCCCGTCATGACGAAAAGTCGACTTCCCGCCAACTTTTAAAGTCGATAAAATAAACCGCCGCGTACGTCTGGAGGTCGATTGTGTATCTTGAAACGAGGTAAAAATAACAAAAGTTAACAGATTTTATTAGATTTTGATAAATAAAATCGTAGATACGCTAATGAATTTTCTCACTTTTGTAATTTTTACCTCATTATTTCAAGATACACAATCGACCCCTTGCTGGAGGGCTAAAACTGATGCATTTCGATTTTTTTTCATATATAAAATAATTTAATTATCTAAAAAACTGTATAATTACAATCCTAATGTTTTATTCTTAATTACAAAGGCGGCCATATCTGTGCCACTTCTGCGTGCGCGGATTCCGGCAGCCACTTCTGGTAAGCTGACAATAACAGAACTAAAATTAAAACATTCCAGCGTTAATCGCGAAACAATATGCAAAATTAGCTATATAAATATATATCATATTATTATCATAATGTTGTAAATATATAATAATATTGTTTTATATAATATATATATATTATTATAAATATATAATATCCACAGACTTTTATACTAGATCACTAATATCTATGGCCGCACTGCCGAAAAGCTGATGCGAGTGCAAGGTGCAAGTGTTAGTGAAGGGTGCGGCCATATTGAATTAACAATAAGTCACTATCGGGTGTTCAGTTGCTCATGATGTGCGTTTATCTGCATTCGTTATTACAGTACATACATAACGAAGCAGGTGAATGTTTTTGTGTTAAATATTGGTACATGTTATCAATAAGTTTGTAAGTCATGCCTTCGACGTGTAGCGTACTTGGATGCCGAAATCGAACCACTACTCCTGTAGTATTAAACCCTTTCTTTTGGACATTCTGTATATGCCAGACTATTGTATAGAAATCTTGTATAAAACCACTTGTATAGAATAGTAGTATAGCATATCTTGACTAAAATCAACATGGCGGCAAGCATCACGACCGAGATGTCTGTCAGCGGTCTAGTATTGTATAGAAGTCCATGATAATATCTAAATATTATTTTATAAATTAAAATCTCACATTTTTTATCCGAACCCCAGATTTCTAGCAGTTTGTGTTTGGACACGACTCCCTGCGACTGCAGCGTTTGTACTATTGCTTGAGTGCGTGGTATCAACCTGAAAAAATCGTATTGAATTGATGTAATCTATTCGATGAATCAACGTGAAATCGAAAGGAGATAGAATAACGATTTACCTGGCCCATGACTTGGTGATGCTCCCAGGTGTCGTCAGCAGCGACGGGACAAATCGTTTCAGCTTAGGGCACACTTGACCCTCCAAGAAGAAATACGCTAACCACTTGACACCGTCCACGGATGCTCTATATCCATCGATGGTAGTGCCCATTCGGCCTTTCCGAATGTACCAGACACGCGGCAAATGATCTTCCCGGTTCATTGATTATATCTATAAATATCTTTATAAATAAGTAGGAAAAACATTATAAAGCAACAATTGTGATAAAAATACCTTGGCGGTGGATCAACCAATGGTTCACTAAGATGGCATAGCATGGGCGAATTTCGGCAATCATTCGGGTTCTATCACCGTGACACCTCGCATGTACATCTTATTCGTTTCGTACACCTCTTTATAAACCACCTATTCCTGACTGATTTTCCGTAGAACGCACGAAGAATGCATGAACACAGGTTCCTTCATTTCTGGTGTTCTGAAAGATGATACAGAATGGAGAGGTCGCATTCAATAGGTCTTAATTATCGATGATAATTAATAACACACCATACCTAACCTGTAAGCATGTTTCCACTTGGCCTTTTCCTGATCCTCTTTTACCTCGTCGGGCAAAACCTTTCTCGCGACTTGATCCGCCATACCTGCAAGAACTATCTGGCGTCTTATCGTGTCCTGTCTCGCGGCACGTATTCCTCGCACTCGCGTAAACTCTGGTCCACTCTGGTCCTCCAGCCTCCTCGAGATTCGCCGCCATGCATATTGATGATGCATGACGCGCCGCTTGACTGTTTTCCGTCTTTTTATAAGTCGACTATTTAGAAGTCGACTTTCCGCCATTTTTAGAAGTCGACTATTTAGAAGTCGACTTTTAGTCGACTTTCCGCCATTTTTAGAAGTCGACTAGAAGTCGACTTATAAAAGTCGACTTGCCGTCGACTTTCCGTCAACTGTGCTCTTAGGGAAATGTGTTACATGCGTTCGACATTCCGCGAAAACTCCGACGCAACTAATGGGTGATCTCCCGAGTCCCCGAGTAAATCCTGCTCCTCCGTTCTCTCACACGGGCATAGATTACGCCGGACCTATGAACATTACCCCCGTTGTCGGTCGCGGTCAAAAGGGGAGCAAACACTACGTCGCGGTATTCGTTTGTCTCGCCACTAAGGCGATCCACCTCGAATGTGTGGAGGATTACTCCACCGATGGATTCCTCGCGGCATTTCAACGGTTTGTCAGTCGCCGCGGACTGCCATCGGACATGTATAGCGACAATGGCACGAATTTTGTGGGTGCTGACCGCGAGCTTCAACGCAGCTTCCGCGCGCTTGTGAACAACCCCTCCCTTAAGGAAATTCTCGCCAACGACGGTGTACGGTGGCATTTCGTGCCCCCTGCGGCACCACATTTCGGCGGGCTTTGGGAGGCTGGAGTGAAGAGCTTTAAGCATCATCTCAGGCGAGTCACCGGTGCTCGCACTCTGTCTCGCTCTGAATTCGGTACGCTTTTATGTAGGATAGAGGCTTGCTTGAACTCGCGACCGATCTCTCCACTTAGCGACGATCCGTCCGATTATACCGCTTTGACGCCTGGTCATTTCCTTATCGGCCGACCGCTCACGAGCGTACCGGAGGAATCCGTCCTCGAAATCAATGCGAATCGTTTGTCGCGATGGCAACACGTACAATTAATGCTCGAACAAATCTGGCGTTCTTGGTCGTCGGACTATTTACATTCATTGCAACAGCGCGTTAAATGGACCGAATCTCACGATAATCCGAAGGTTGACGAGTTAGTTTTACTTAAAAATAACCTACTCCCTCTTTCAAAGTGGGAACTCGCAAGGATTCAGCAAGTCCATCCCGGACTTGACGGTCGCGTTCGCGTCGTCACATTGCGCACCGCCAATTCCGAGCTTAAACGACCAATCACGCAGATCTGTCGGTTGCCTGCATCTATCCGTCCACCGGGACCCGTAGAATCTCGTTAGATTTAAGCCAGCGTTTTTCATTATATTTAAGGACATTGTAAACATAGGTTAAGTTCTCAAATGTATATATTGTATATAAAGCTTTGAACCAAGACGTTCACACGCTCCTCTATGCGACCTTGTCAACCCCCGTTTGTTTCGCATTCCGTCGAATGCGAGGCGGGCGGCATGTTGAGAATTGAATAAATGCGAGCTGAATATTGTCGAACTTCGACGAGACAGCAAGCATTATTCGAGAACGCTCGAAAGGCTTCAAACCGCGAGCGTTTGCTTCCCCCCTTTTTTTGGGGTGTTTTGCGAGCAAACGGCTCGCAGGTGTCTATCGCGTGATCGCAAGTACCTCGGCCAATAGTCTGCGCGCTAGTCGATTTGGAGCCAGTCAGCGGATCTCGCGTCACCAAATTCCTCGCGGCCTAACGCGAAGCTCCGGCCGCGATCCCTTGCCTGCTCCGGCCGGGACGGGAGTGAGCCGTCATAACTCGTACGCGATACATTGATCGACGTCGAGAACGCGGAGTAAAATAGCGAGTGCGAAATAGCGAGCGCGAAAGAGAAACGCGCATACAGTGTAAACCGCTTTTAATAAAGTTGACTGACTGTTATTTCTTGTACTTATTTTCTTGTACTCTCCACGGCGCGCAACGCGAAAACGTCGAGCGGTCCACTAACATATAGTCATTATATTTTTCTGGAAATCTTGTAATTCGAGTTGATCTGCGCAATTGCTGCTCCTGTTCATGACAATCTTCTCTGTCTTCAGCTTCTACATATTCTTCTAACGTTGATTCGTTGTTTGCTTCTATTGGATTAGGCTCTTCACCCTCCTCTTCTTCTGTCTGTTCTTCTTTCTCTTTTTCGGTGTCTTCTATTTTACCTAGTATACTTTTTCTGCTTTTCTCTGTTATATTGTCAACTTTCTCTTCAAATTTTACGTCTCTTGAGAGGATTATTTTCCTGTTTTCGGCATCCCATAGCCTGTATCCTTTTGGACTATATCCTACGAAGACGAGTTACATCCAGCAGTTTTGTTGAACTTCTATTCAGCAAATACGTGGCCGTGTACGCTGCCTCTTCCCACATTTCTTTCTTTAGTCCGGATTCCTCCAGTAACGCTCTGATCTTTTCTAACAAGGTGCGGTTCAGGCGTTCCGCCTTCCCGTTTAACTGCGGGGAATAAGGTATGGTGAGATCCATTTCAGTGCCATTTTTTTGCACCAGTTCCGAAGATTCTCGTTCACGTATTCGCCACCATTGTCACATCTCAATTTAGCCAGTTTTAGATTCCACTGAGCTTCAGCGAATTTGACGTATTTTTTAATTGTATCTGCGACTTCATATTTATTTTTCAACAAATAGATAACAGTGAAGTGTGTGTAATCGTCTAACATAGTCAGTATGTACCTTTTGTCGTCCCATGTTGGAATTTCCACAGGACCGCAGACATCAGAATGTACTAGTTCCAAGGCTCGTTTCATTTGCGTTCCGCTTCCTTTAAACGGTGCTCTCGTCTGTTTCGCTTTCATGCAGGTTTCGCAAGCTTCTTCTATCTTCTTCAGATCTTCCGTGGTGAAATCCAGGCCTTTTGACATTTCTTTTAGAATCTTCATACCATCAATGCTTAGATGTCCTAGTTTCTTATGCCATTTCTCCGCCATTTCTAATTTTTGTACAGCATATGATCTTCCCGCGATTTCGGTGCTTAGCATTACCTCGTACAGTCCGTTTTCTTTCTTCTTACCGCAAAGCACTTCTTCATAATTCTTCTCTACTACGACCTTGTCTCTCGTAAAGATCACCTTCCCTCCATGCTCTGTTATATCTGGCACCGATATCAGATTTGCACATAGGTCAGGAATATACATCACATTCTTCAGAATACAGTTTTCCGTTTCTAATATCCCGGTTCCTTCTGCTACCATCGACTCGTTAGCTTTGGCTACACCGACACTAGACTGTGTTTGTCTCAGGTTTTTCAGATATTTCGTGTTATTAATCATATGAGACGTCGTACCAGAATTGATTATCCAGGAAGTATCTTGTTGTTTGTGTACGAGAAACAACACTTTATCAGTCTGCTTATCTGATTTATCGGATTGTAGATCCTTTTTCTTACTGTTAGCATCATCGCGAAAGTAGCAATCCTTTTCAAGGTGATTGGATTTCTTACATATCTTGCAGAATTTCTGCTTTTCTTTTGTATCCGTTTGCTTTTGAGACGTCTTTCTGCACGCTCTTGCCAGATGACCCGTAGAATTGCATTTAAAACACCTCTTCTTAGTATTATGGATATTAGCCTTAAACGCCACAGCATTTTCTTTACCATCATGCTTAGAATTCCTAGCTTCTTCCGAGAATATTCTTGCGGTTAGGTTCTCCAGTGTCTGGTCCCTCGTAGCCGTCGATTCCCACGCCGTAACAAACGATTTGTATGATTCCGGCAGTGTGACTAAAATTTTAGATATTAGCATAGAATCCGCTATTTCTGCGTTTAACGCTTTAAGGCTGCTAGCTATATTTACTAATTTACTGATGTGTGTGGCTACATCGTAACTTTTATCCATAGAATAACTAAAGAATTCCTGCATCAGCGTGCATTTTCTTTGTTCGCTATCTCTCTCGTATATGGCACATAATTTAGTCCACATGTTCTGAGCGGTATCGTAATTTAATATATGAGTGAGTGGTTTCTTACCCAGAGACAGCACGATCACCTTTTGTGCATTTATTGCGTCCTTTTTAGACCACGTCGCGTCTCGCTCAGCAGGCGGTGCATTTGTTGTCACATTGTATAATTCGTTGGCTTTAAGTATGATCGTGATCTCGAACTTCCACAGCTGAAAGTTTTCTACGCCACTCAGCTTTTCTATCTGGCCTATTTCCTCCATTGATACCTTAGCCATTTTAGTCTTTTTACCGTCCTCCTTTTTACTTCCTATTTTCGGACCTTTGCTTCCGATTTTCGTTTTTCTTCAGATCGACCGTTAACCTCTTTCTCTGGGCCCATAACCTGTAGGCTTTTGCAGTGGTATTACGTATAAAGGAACGGACAATCGTTGTATTTGAACATAAGATTTATTCAGAGAAACAAATATATATACCTTGTCCTGACTTGGGTCTTTACAATAATGCTTGAGGACTAAAATAACGGAGAGAAATAAAAATGTCGTGATCGTGCGAGAACTGGACAGGACAGAATAACAAAAACTCTGTTCTAGTACTTTCTTGGACGCGCCTAGTGGCGATGAATGTGTATCTCGATCAACCATATCGATATCGCTCTTATCGGCATTATCGATTATTATCGACCGTTAGAAATTATTTCTAACAATACTGACCTGGGCATCAAATGCGATTTCATCTGCTTCACCTTCTGCTCTCGATCGTTCATCGATCCCTTCCTTTTCACAATCGTCACCCTCCGCCCTCACGGTCTCAATCTCATCACATAAAGCTTCTGCTAACTCTGTTAATCCTGCTCGACCTCGTGGCACTTCACGAAGACTTTCATGAGGATACTTGTAAACTCGATGTGAGCCATTGATACTTTGCAATTCGTATCGATCATTATCTAGTAGCTTCGTAATTTTAAAAGGTCCTTTGAATTTCCTATCTAATTTTGTCTGATTTCGCTCACAGCATTTCAAAAATACAAAATTTCCTACATTGAATCACTTCACACTCGTTTTACCTTTATTAAAACGAACAGTTTCAGCTGTAGCTAAGCGTTCAATCACCTTTGAAACATTCTCTCGAGCCTCATTTAAATTAAGACGTTCAGTTTTCTCACGATCGGTCGCTATTTTTGCAATTCCCAAAGACTGAGCCTGAACACCAAACATTAATTCAATCGGAGTATAACCAGTGACTCTGCATCGTGTGTTATTCAAAACTAGTTGTACTTCTTCAAGTTCATCTCTCTATATTTTATTAGAGTCACATTCGATTATCGTTAACAGATTTTTTAGTGTTTGCATAACTCTTTCAACTTGTCCATTAGCTCTACTTGCTCCAGCAGCTATAAGATGTAGATCTATGTTATTATCCTTACAAAAGTCTTTGAAATCAGAACTAATGAAATAACGTCCTTGATCAGCTATTACACGATACAGAGTTCCAAATAAATGCACAGCATACTTTATAGTTTCTACTGCACTTGTTGAATTAACCATGGTTGTGTATTTTAGCAGAACACACTTAGTAAAAGCATCAATAATCACATAGACATATTCTTTCCTAGTACTTTTACCACTTAATTTGCCACTGATGTCTATACCCGAGAAAAAATGATTAGATATAATCACATATGATTATATAAAATCGACATTAGATATAATTAGATATAAAAAAGGCCCGATATAATTGTATATAATTGTATATAATTGTATATAATTATATATAACCACATATAATTATATAACCATATATGGTTATATATAATTGTATGTGGTTATATGTAATTATATACAATTATATCGGGCCATTTTTTATATCTAATTATATCTAATGTCGATTTTATATATAATTATATGTGATTATATCTAACATAATAAATATTTTATATATATTAAAAAAGAATTCTGTTAACTTCGATTAAGGAATAAAGCATTGATAAATTTAGTGTATATTTTTTCAAAAGCTAGAATCAAAAGTGAAATGATTTACATATAACTTGGCGCTGCTTGGCGTGAGATACTGCCGTGTCTCTTGATATCATTCTTATACCATTGTTTGTCAAATTTTAAATACGAGAAAGAAATCCTATCGGATGCCATCTATCGGATAATCCGAATTTAAGTTTATATATGGTTATATATAATCATATATAATCTACATGGATAAATGCTTAATTCTTATATATATACTTTATATATAAATTATATGAACTTATATATAATCATGTCAAAATGTATGTGAAACTTTTTATATAATATATATATTCGATAGGATTCGTCATGACTAATCTTGTCCTATGTACAACCAGATATAGCACCATATCTAATCGTATATAAATGTATGTGAAGCCAGATAAAATGATATATGAGTAGTGCACCCTACATATAACTAGATATAGCATTATATACAACTATATATGAAGTCATATATAGCCAGATATATTAATGTGACTAATCTTGTCCTATGTACAACCAGATATAGCACTATATCTGTATAGATATAGATTCGCAAGTCATCATATATGCTGCAGATATTTAATCCTAAATTTAAAAATTTATTTGAATCGTTTTTATATATATTATAGATATTAAATTCAAAAATTCGTTACATAATATTATATAATTCAGTATTATAAAATAATATTGCAGGTCATGTGTGTGTATGGAACTTCCACGTGAAAAAAAAATTATATATAATTATATATAAATATATATGATTATATATAATGCAATTATATATGAATTTTGTCTCTATATGATTATATATAATTATATATAATCATATATAATCATATATGACCATATATAGTCAATATATATTGGAAAAGAACTGTTAACTTCGATAATAAAGCATTGATAAATTAAGATGTATATTTTTTCAAAGGCTATAGAATCAAAAGTGAAATAATTTATTCCATATATTACAACTTGGCACTGCTTGACATGAGACAGTGCCGTGTCTCTTGATACCGTTTTTATACCACTGTCCGTCAAATTTTAAATACGAGAAACGAATCCTATCGAATATATATATTATATAAAAAGTTTCACATACATTTTGACATGATTATATATAAGTTCATATAATTTATATATAAAGTATATATATAAGAATTAAGCATTTATCCATGTAGATTATATATGATTATATATAACCATATATAAACTTAAATTCGGATTATCCGATAGATGGCATCCGATAGGATTTATTTCTCGTATTTAAAATTTGACAAACAATGGTATAAGAATGATATCAAGAGACACGGCAGTATCTCACGCCAAGCAGCGCCAAGTTATATGTAAATCATTTCACTTTTGATTCTAGCTTTTGAAAAAATATACACTAAATTTATCAATGCTTTATTCCTTAATCGAAGTTAACAGAATTCTTTTTTAATATATATAAAATATTTATTATGTTAGATATAATCACATATGATTATATATAAAATCGACATTAGATATAATTAGATATAAAAAATGGCCCGATATAATTGTATATAATTACATATAACCACATACAATTATATATAACCATATATGGTTATATAATTATATGTGGTTATATATAATTATATACAATTATATACAATTATATACAATTATATCGGGCCATTTTTTATATCTAATTATATCTAATGTCGATTTTATATAATCATATGTGATTATATCTAATCATTTTTTCTCAGGCATATTAATATATCCGGCTATATATGACCGCATATATAGTTGTATATAATACTATATCTAGTTATATGTCGGGTGCAGTACTCACATATCAACATATCTGGCTTCACATACATTTATATACCATTAGATATGGTGCTATATCTGGTTGTATATAGCGCCAGATTAGTCATATTAATATATCTGGCTATATATGACTGCATATATAGTTGTATATAATACTATATCTAATTATATGTAGAGTGCACTACTCACATATCATTATATCTGGCTTCACATAAAATTATATACATTTATATACAAGTAGATATGGTGCTATATCTGGTTGTATGTGGGACCACTGATTGCACATGTGGCCATGTATAATTAGATATGACCCCATATAAAAACATATATAATTATATATAATTATGTATATACCAGATATAATTTTATATGATTATATCTAATCATTTTTTCCCGGGTATGTAAAGTATGCCAAGGTGTAGAAACTTTTGGAATGGAATGCAATTGTATCTGTTGTGCACCTGATGCACCTTTTGAAGCTTTACAAACTAAACAAGCATCAACATACTTTCTAACAGTTTTTGACATACTCGGAAACCAATACACTTCGTAAAGCTTTTCAAGAGTTTTATCAGATCCTAAGTGCTTGACTTCAAGATGAACATGATTTATGAGTGACCATACAAGTGAACGGGGTACCATGCGAAGCCACGATGTCTTCTTATTGCGCTCAATCTTCCTATATAAGATGCCGTTTCTCACATTATAAGTACAAGAGATGTCCTCAGAAAGTTCTTTATTTTGCCACTTCGAAATGATGTTAACAATTTCAGGATCACGCTGTTGTTCAACTGCTAACCAACCTTGTTGAAGCTCAACAATTTGAACACTCCTTATTTCATATGTCGGATTTCTTTTTGCTGTGATAGAAGAATCCAACACGGAAGTAGTAGTTGAATTCGGAAGTGGGTTTCTTGACAAGAAATCAGCATGAGCCATGTTACGACCTTTTCTATATACGATATCAAAATCATAACTTTGAAGCACAGCCCACCACCTATGAACTCTAGGATTCAGTCCCGTTTTGAACGAGATGCTTTTAAAGCATTACAATCTGTATGTACAGTAAAATGACGACCAAAAAGATAGTGTCGAAAATGTTCGATTGAGCGCACTACTGCTAAAGTTTCTAATTCGTATGAATGATAACGGGATTCGGCATCCAAAGTACGTCGACTATAATACGCTACCACATGTGGAGATTTATTTTTTCTTTGAATAAGAATAGCACCATATCCTTCAGAACTTGCATCAGTATGTAATTCGATAGGAAGATCGGGATTAAAAATTACTAAAACCGGCTCAGATGTTAAAATGTTAACTATCTTTTTATGAATTTCATCATGTATTGCAGTCCATTTAATTTCTCCTTTGTGTTGAGTAAGACTTGAGTATATAAGGGTCCCATTATTTTTGAAAAATTCTGAATGAACTGACAGAAATATGAGGCAAGACCTATAAACTGACGGACCTGAGTAGCCGTACGAGGAATCGGAGCTTCAACTAAAGCCTGAATTTTTCTAGAATTAGGTCTAACTTTTCAAGCACAAATTTGATAACCTAAGTAATCAGTTTCACTTTTCATAAAATGACATTTCTTAATATTAAGTGAAAATCCGGCTTCTGTAAGAGCTTTAAGAACTTCTTCAAGACGTTTTAATCCTTGCCAATGGTCTCGGATGGACACAAGACATCATCTATATATACAAGGGCCTCCCATCCCTGCAATGCTTTATTTATAGATCGCTGAAAAACAGGTGGCCCATTTCTAAGGCCAAAAGGCATAACAAGATATTCATATTGACCATCCGGAGTTACAAATGCCGTACACTCAATCGATTCATGAACAGGAATTTGATGATATCCAGAAGCCATGTCAAGAGATAAGAAATATTGCGCGCCAGAAAGTCTATCAATTCGAGTGAGAGGATAATGTTCAGATCGAGTATTATTATTAAGTTCTCTGTAATCAATACATAATCTGAATGTTCCATCTTTCTTTTTTACTAATAATATAGGACTAGCAAATGGCGAATTACCTTCCCGAATAACATTAGCATTTAGAAATTCTTGAATCTTATCTTTAACTATTTGTCGCTCTAATGGCGACAACCGGTAAGGACGCCTTTGAACAGTTTTATGAGGATCTATAAGATTAATTCGCATCTCACCTGTTTTAACACGAGTGACAGGTGTTTCTTCCACAAAGTAAGTGGAATAACGCGACAAAATATTTAAAAGAGCTTCTTTATCCTCTCCCATCAAATCAGTATCTAATTGTGATGAATCATAAGCATAGTTTAATTTTTCACAAATATTAGAGACTTTACAAGAAGATATCTCTAAGCCTTGTAATCCCATTTGAACAGAAACCCCCATAGAAAGGATATCTCTACCTAGTAAAATCGGTTCATTTAAACAGTAATCAGGAATTAAATGCAACACTACAATTAAAGACAATTTTTGAATCTTTATCTCAGTTTAAATTTGTTTCACACAAGCAATATCAGATTTTCCAATGCTGTTCAGGGATCGCTTAAGGGAAGAGTTTTCCTTCACGACTTATAAACCCGCCTTAACCGCGGCGGGTAAAGAGCCAATCAAAAGGCGCGACCGCGCGACTCGCGATCCCTGAAGATCGGCCCATTCGAAAGATACCGCGACTGCCAACCCCCGAATCTCGCGATTGAACCAGAACGTTCTTGACTATCGCTAAAGGCAGTTCATCCTGGTGCGCTCTCCGCCGCTCTCAGCTACATCTCTCCGTTATAAATTCCGGGTGAAAAAAGACAGTCAGTCGGTTCTTCGCGGTGAATTATCTCAGTGGCGCAATTCGCTCGTGGAGGGTCAGCTAAGGCCAGAACCTCTGAATCGCGAGATTCGGGAGTGGCAGTGCTCCGTGCGGTTATCTCGCCACGCGGCAGTGCGACAAGTGACTCCGTGTCGAGATTCTGCACATTCGATCTCGACGCGAGAGCAGTCGGAAATTGATTCGCCCAGTACTGAATTCTTGCGAGTATCAGACTCCAGCAACGGTTTTTATTCCGACGATCAACCAACATCGCGCCTAGTAAACCACGGGCGTGATCGCGCGAGAGCCCCGCGCGCCCTTCAAGTCGATCACGTGAACGGTGCGTGTAACCCGCCCAACGAGCATTCGCAATTCCTCGAGAACTGAGCAGCGACCGTTGTGACGGTTAATTCGAATTGTGAAATAAAGGAGACAATACTCATGTGGTAGTGACCAAAGAGAACTTATTCATTCCTGACTGTTTCCTTCCTTTGATCCTCATCGATCCAATCGGATCGAGAACCGGTGAATCAAATCGCGCGTCCTCACGACTCTTTGTTCGAAGAGAACATACGCGCAAACAAATGCTCACAAGAATAATTTGGTTTCGAGTGATTTTGCCATTAACATCCAATGCTACACTCTCCTTTATAAGCGAACATTCGGATCCGAAGTCAAAAATAAAAGCAAAGGCTTTGCCAGAAATGTCCAATATACCTTGAATTGCCTTCCTATCACATAAGTTCACTTTCTTCGTGATGATCTCTCCTTTGTTTTCTTTCTTCTCAGGGCAGGAATTAGCAAGGTGTCCACTCTTCGAACAGATGTAGCAAACGGGAACTCGTTTATCCTCTTGACGTGTTATTGTTTTATTATTGAATTGTAGAGTTGATGAAGATGAATCTCTTCTGTTCTGCGGGCAACTGAAAGACTTGTGTATCATTTCCCCGCAACGATGACAAGATCCACGAAATACAGACGAAGTTGTTGATACAGAAGAACGCAGGCGTTTATTGTCATCAGTTTCGATTTCTTCATGTCGTCGTTTCAAAGTTATTCCTCGCAATATTCGGCATAGCTGAGAACGTGTAGAAATGGTATTAGCATTTAATTCACGTCGTACAGTTTGATCACTCTGCGATAAAATAGAGATAACAAAGCTGACGATAACTTTTTCTGACATATGTAATTTTGGCACAGTTTCTATTAATCCCCAGAGACGAACAGCTGCATCAGCTACAGTTTCCTTTTGATTTATTTGAAACTTCAATATACGATCAAAATAATCTTGCATCATCATCGGTTTACTGAATTTTGAAAGAAGGAGTTTTTTTACATGATTCCAGGTAATTTGATTTGACTTTAGCTTCATTAAAATCGAAGCAGCGCGTCCGCGTAACGCATGCGTCAGCGCTAATAACAGGTCGGTACCATCCAAACGTTTGTTTTTAACAATTATTTCATTTACATTACACCAACCTTCTATATCTGCATCAGGATCGTCAGGATCGAATCGAACAACATTTGGTAGCATTACATTTGGTGTTCCAGAACTGTTACTCATAAGTCTTAAAAAGAAAGCCTCCATATCACTTATCGTTACAGATCGACTTGCCGTCGTGTTTTGATCGGTACTTCGCGAGCTTTCCTCTTCAAGCATTTGATCTTCCGATCCCACTTCTGATGTCGGAGGCCGATCTCCTTCCATGATAAGCCACCTAATCTTCTAGCAGGGAGCGAGCGTGGAGTAAAGAGCGCAGAGGAATGTTTTTTCGCAAATATTTTTATTGCAATGTACTAGAGAATTTTCACAAAGCAAACTCTCTTTAATTCACAACTGGAGAACAGAACTTTAGGAAATGTTTAAGAAATAAAGAGACGTGAGCGATTCGTGTGAGACCGTCCAGTTGTTTTCCGTTTCCTTGACTACCATCCCTCGGCCACACGCTTCGCTAGAGCGATCCTCTTCTCGATCCGCTCTCGCCCCTGAACTCCGCCGCAAAAATCTAAACGCGCCGTCATACACACACACACACACACATGCACACACGCACATGCACACATGCACATACACACATACGGACATTTTTTAAAATTACGATTTTTCGATGTTTTAGAACATTCTGAACACATTGGCATCGAAAACTTAAAAAAACCAATTTTTTCTTCGGTCTTTTCTACCCCTATTTCATATATAATTCTTTAAAATTTGGTTGATTAGACCTAGCTTTATATGCGATAAAGGTCCATATAAGAGGTTTATGAAAACAAAGCTTCCTCTATGAGGAAGCAATATATTATTAGATATGAAAAGATCTAAATTAGATATAAAAAGATCTAATTTTATATGAATTTTATATGATTATATATAATCAAATCCGAAAGGCGCGATATGATCTTATCTTTATGTAATCATATTCGACTTAATCTTATCAAGAGACACGGTAGTGTCTCGCGCCAAGTATACGCGAAGCGAGACCGCACCGTGATTCTTTTACGCAAACGCACGAGTTGCGAGTACTCGAGATTTTGAGATCTCAATAACGAGTGAACGGATCAAGTTCTAAGTTATATATACAATGACAATAGATCTGTTGTCATATATAATAAGATCAAGTCGAATATAATTACATAAAGATTATATATATGTGACATTCCACGTCAAGTGGCCCCTCCTTCTGTCCAAAAATTGAAGCGACTTACAATATTGCGTTTGGGCTTAAAATGTTTGTATAAGCAAGGGCTTTCGAAATTTGAGTGGCCTTTTTGAAAAACTCCATAACCCCATGACCCCATAAGCAAAATCACCCAAAAACCTGATAAAGTGATTTTATAATATGATTTATACGACTTGTCTCATCTCAATAATCGCTTTAATTAAGCTGTTTGGCCCTAAAACCCTCATAAACTATTAACCCTATGACCTCTTGATCTTATAACCCTCAAAACCCCATAACCCCATAACCATGTAGCCCCATAAGCTTCTAAACCCCTATAATCGAAACCATCGCACTTTGATTATCTTTCTATATCTCCGTAATCCTGTAATCCCATAACCCCTTGACCCTAAAACACCAAAACCCCATAACCCCATAACCCCATTCTAGAATATGCCCAATTACAAATTTGAATACGCATCATGTCTGCACAATGTCACGACTCATTCCAAAAACTGCATTACCATGTCGTCAATATCCAAAAACTCCATAAAAATCATAACTTAATGAGTCTGACCTTGTAATCCATTCAAAATTAGTGTTTTCTTAAAATTTGTACTGGTTTTAGCGTTACCCATCCTGACCACGTGGAGGTACCAGACATCCCAGGACTTATCTGCTTAAAGCAGGGGCACCTACGCCAGGAACAAAAAAAAGCTAAGTGAATGAGAGACGTGATTGGTCTACGAGTTAAGGCACCTACGCCAGGAACAAAAAAACGTATTTGGATTTAGAGATGTGATGGGTGTAATAATATAAAATAATATGTCATATTCTTAATAATGTTTTTCAATATCGTAATGTGCATGTCGGTTCTGAAATCCCTGAGTATGACATCACTTTCAATGTTTTGTGGGCTGTAGTCAAGAATCCATGAGAGGTCGAGATTTTTGGTACTGCAGGAGCTTTGGAGAATCTTCGTTCCAAAGATTTTTTTACCTTCTTATGCTCCTTATCATCATAAAACAAGAACTTGATATTTGTGAACTTACTTTGTGCCCATTGGAAAAGTGACGCAGCTGTCAGTATCGAATCATTACCGGAGGCTTGAAGACTTGCCCGAGTCGCTTCCCTCTTAAAAATAGCACCCAGACCATCGCATGCACCCTTGCCGTGTGCAGTGGCATAAAAATGCAAATCCGCTGGAAGGCCAAAGTCTTCTTCGTGGTGTGCCAGATTACTTATTTGAAATCTATTTTTATAATGTTGCTTGGCTCCATCACTGACGTATATTATTTTTTTCGCCTCAGGAATGGTTTTCTTTATTTGTTGCATCAATTTTCTTTGCATAATGTGAACTGCCGTTACGTCGTGGCTTGTACAATTTGGAAGGAAGATCAAACTTTTATAAAGCACTTCAACATCATTCTTGTAATAGAAGATTACAGGGTGTACTGTACATTGATCGTTGTTGTAGTGGAATGCTTGGGCGGCATTCTGAACAATGAAAGCGAAATTCTCAGAAAAATCGGTATGCACCAAGACTTCACTTTTCTGCAAATTTTGTCTCATGTTTCTTATATGCGCAGATTGATTTTTAGAAAAAAAAATGATGGGGAAGCAGAGTTTCAAGTTTGCTGCAAAATTCTTCGACGAAATCATGTGCGGAAAAACATTCTTTTTTTAAGGTGCATCGATCAGTCGTTTGCCATACACTGAAAATTACATCCGATATCGCATTCTCGTCAAGTAAATTTACGAGAAAGTCGTGGAGTTCATTAACTTGCGGGCAAGTTTTACATTCGCGTAAATAGCATGATGGTGTTGCATCAGGACATAATAAAAAACGAAAACAATCTTGATATTCTTTAATGAGGGTTTCAGTTCTCTCGGTGAGTTTGATTAGATTCACTGCATCACACATATTTTTAAAATTTTGATGTATTGTGCATACACAAACTGTGTGAGTACCCTTTGAGCCAGCGGAAACACACCATTTCGGTCGCAGTTCAGCAAATTTAGAAAAGCTAATTTGAAAATGAGGAAATTTTTCTTTGAACTGATTATGTAAACTTTTTATATCACACAGCACCAATCGCTTTTGCTTTTTTTGTTTCTCACCATTGTGTATTACCGTGATGACATCTTTTTGATTTGGCATCATTCTACTGTTTTCATCATCTTCATAGAAGCTCTTTACGGCATAAACGAGGTCGTCCGATAATGTTTTCCCCGATTTTGCAACTGGCGTGGATAAAATTCCGGATGACTCTTTCAATTTTCTTGCTTTATAGACAGTTCGTTTCGAGGTACCAAACTCCTTCGCTGTTTTCGTTACACCCCAGCAATCAGGAGCTATAGTTAAGATCATTAAACGAAGGGGATCTGTAGGCGACAAACTTGAGAAGCGATTTTTCAGCCCGGTGAGCATTTCTTCCAGCTCTTCTTCTCTTGATAAATGCGGTATTTTCATTGAAGGGCCATCTTCATCTCCGGAATTCAAAAAACTGCTTTCGGCTTCCTCAGACAAGCCAGATTCATTGTGTTTGGCTGAAGTAAGTTTTCTACAAAAGTGGCATATTTTCTCGAAACCAGTAAAATCTGGGAAATTACGTAGCAAACTGTTAGGAATCTTCCTTAAAGATTTCCCTTTGTGACTTTTCAAATCGAACGGATTGCAGCATCTATCTGTCCGAGTTTTTGACGCCAAAAATGACATTTTTATCAAAGTTCGCAAAATATAAAGAATTAGGATTTCAGAATAAAAAAAAATGAAATCAAAAATTCAACTTACCATTAAATCATTATAAAATATACAGTCAAGCCAGTATTCACTCAAATTGAGGACTGGAGCAAGCATGATATATTATACCTGAACTTTGTATTTTATTTGAAACCAAAAATATTTTACAACCCTGCTTAATAGTTTCTTGCTCTCTATTTTGTATCTAACTTCCGTTTAACATTGCACCTTGAATAAAGATCAGTCTACTGTGAACCGTCATCTGAACTGCAAGCGTTTTTCTCACGGACTTAACAATTGGCGACGAGGATTTTAAAAGCGAAATAAAACGTGCCACGTAACTTCAAACAAAACTGTGCTAAAAATAAATTTTGACTATATCGTGTCGGGTGCGCTAAGTTCATGTGATTAAGTTTCATTAAAATTGAACAAATAAAGAACCTTCCGCTTAGGCTCAAACAGAAGTGCGCGATTAATAAATTTTGACTGTGTCGTGTCGGGTGCGCTAAGTGAAAATGTCTGACGAAAAAGAAAGTGATTTTATAAAGCAATTGTTTGCCCAACAGCAACAATTTAATAAAAAGTTATTGGAGCAGCAACAGCAGTGGATGAAAACTGTGCTTAGCAGCAGCGCAACCGCCAGTAACAGGGATTACAGGTTTACGGAGGTATAGAAAGATAATCCAAGTGCGATGGTTTTGATTATAGGGGTTTAGAATCTTATGGAACTACATGGTTATGGGGTTATGGGGTTTTGAGGGTTATAAGATCAAGGGGTCATGGGGTTAATAGTTTATAAGGGTTTTAGGGCCAAACAGCTTAATTAAAGCGATTATTGAGATGAGACAAGTCGTATAAATCATATTGTAAGATCACTTCATCAGGTTTTTGGGTGATTTTGCTTATGGGGTCATGGGGTTATGGAGTTTTTCAAAAAGGCCACTCAAATTTCGAAAGCCCTCGCTTATACGAACATTTTAAGCCCAAACGCAATATTGTAAGTCGCTTCAATTTTTGGACAGAGGGAGGGGCCACTTGACGTGGAATGTCACATATATATATATATATATATATATATATATATATATATTGTCACGACTTTTTCACTCCCGGTTGTACCCGGGGCGTGCGCCGGATCAAAAGGGGGAAGGAGAGAAGGATAATGGGCCTCTCCGACAGTTCTCTCGCACATCCGGTACTTCACTAACCGAAAGTTTATTGTTGGGCGCCAGACGCAAAAGTTTGCGTCCACTAACGTACGCTAAGACCGCGAAAAACCAAAGAGAGACGCAAAACGCGATAATTTCGGTGTGCGAGGAATCGGCCAGCTCGACCTAACGGTTATGGGCGGGGTTGATGGAGGGCAGCGCGATATTCGGCGAGATGACGCCTAAATCACTAACTCAGACAGTTAACAATTTAATAACAACGTTTATTCAGAGGTAATTCTCCGGGAAATAATCAGTGCCGATTTCGGCTTCCATTACCGGTTAGACAAAGCAAAATTAAACGAATTATATAAATCAAGTGAATAACTGATAACGCGGGCGTCAGGATTTAAGCAACAAAATAAGGGTAACGCGGACGCCAGAAATAAACGGAGTATTGCGTTATGGTATAGTAAACGCGCGGAATGCGCAGTTATTCAATCAGAGAACAATAGTAGAAGATTAAGCTTACAAATAATATAGCATATCGGCAAGAGCCACGACCGAGTACGAAATACTCGGAGTAAACGCGAAATAATAGAGTCGGTAGGAAGTACGGTCGAACGTAAAATATCGCGAAATAGTAGCGGGTCACGCTCGGTGCGCGTGGACGCCACGTCCAAAGCCACGTAGGGATTCTGTCGCCAAATTATCTTAATCTACGCAAGTAATTAGGACCGAACGCAACAAGGATGTGCCGAGGCATTCGGCCTGATACGGCATACTATAACTAACGCGAAAATACGGATTTATTCTAACGCAAGAAACCGAGACTAATGCAAGTAATAATCGTAGCGCAAGCATCGTCCAAACGCAACACGCTATTGTCAGCGATATTTTAACGCGAAGAATGATGGGCAAAGGCCCTCCACATAACGCAAAATACTATAACTAACGCAAAAATACGAAATTTCCGCGAGTAACAACGCAAGATACTAAAACTAACGCGAAAATACGACATTACCGCGAGTAACAACGCATAACATTTTAACTAACGCGAAAGTACGACATTACTGCGAGTCAACGGAATGCAATAATGAACGCGAATGCCATTTCAACGCGAATCGTATCCCAACGCGAACTCTGTCTGAACGCAATTATTCGCACGCGAAAATCAGACGGAACGCAATAATAAACGCGAATCCTATTCCAACGCAACTATCCTAACGCAAGACGCCGAGCGCCATTACTCTAATGAGAAACAGTTCAACGCGAGTAACATTCCAACGCGAATAATCTCTGATGCACTTATTCTAACGCGAGAAACGACCAAAAGCAATTATTAATCTAACGCGAATGATATCTCAACGCAGGTACCATCGGAACGCAATTACTCCAACGCGAAAAATAACCGAACGCGAATAATACTCGGACGCGAATATCCTAATGCACGAAATTGCCGAACATGAAATATTCGAACGCAATTACTGCCGCGTGTGGAATCTAAGTCCCGACCGACCGTACGAATTACGACGCATAAGGAAATGCGCGGTCGCGAACGCGAAGGTCGCGAGAAGTGGCGAATTCCCGATATAGGAATTCGTCATCGACGCATCGACCGCGATCTCCAGAGTTTCGCAAATTTCGGTAACAATCCCGTGGCCACGAGACCATTCCGGTGCCCCTCGCTGTCGTTCTCGATCACGAAATTTACGCCTGGTCGGCGAGCAACGTCGACATTGAGTTATTCCCGAGCGAGAGCGCAATCCGGAGGGCGGTATCGTGGCTTTACATGCTGAATATTACCGAGGCAACCTCACCGTTCGTCAGCTCCTCCCCGAAAGCTCCTCGCCGTCGCCCCAAAAGTCAGGAGAAATCGCCAAGAAAATCGACCAGGAAGTCGTCAAAATCGCCAAGACTATCGCGGCGAACAACTTAGACGCGTGCGTAGGCTGTCGAGGACGATCCAGGAGTGCTCCCGAAATTTCGCTCGATGGCGGAATCGATTGCGCGCCCCACCCCGAGCGTACGCAGCCGCTCGACGCTATAGCGCGGACCAATTAGGGGCGAGCCCGCAAGCTCGCGACGTATCCTTGCGCAGGGCCGACAATTCCGGCTCCCGCGGGGCGCTTAAGTTTCTTTCGCGCGCACGACGATTTTGCCGGGATCCTTCCTGGTAGCGGACGAGACGCTAACGTCCCCGTGTTTCTTGTCTCGGTCCGGGAATGGTGGCCATCCATCCCGGAGTCCTTTTTGCAGGTGAGGAGGGCAGGCGAAGTTCATTCCGCCCCGGCGTCCCGGGGCCCTGCCTCTACGGATCCGTCCGTCGCCGTATCACGCGCCGCGCGCGTGTCCTTCCGCGCTCCCTTGCGCCCGTCGGCGAGTCTCGCCGCGGTCCGCTCGCGTCGATCATTTTGACTCGATTCCCTTCGGTCGACTCAGCACCTTAGGATCCGCTGCATCTTCTCAGGAACTCCAGTCTCAGCTCGGTGAGGCGCCACGTATCAATACAAAATAACAAAAAAAGGATCAAAATACGGAAACGCAATTATAATTATGCCCCTGGAGATCTCTCGCTCTGACTCTGTGGACCGTCCTCGGGCGCGAAACGAAAGTACCGAAAGCCCACGCCTTGTGACGGCAGCGGGGCGCTGCCACGATGCAGCGAAACTGCAACGTCACAATATATATATATATATTGTCACACTATCTTATGGGGATAGCGGATCAAAAAGGAGAGCAGGATGGTGGGCCTCTCTAATTTCGGGGTCCCTCGTACCCGAAAGGCAATCAATCGGCCGCGAAAGAATGGGTTGGGCGCCAGACGCGTACGACGACGCGTCACCGGATCGCGAAACGACGACAGATACTCGCGAAAATCTATACGATCGATTCCGCCTTCGGTACGAGGGGCTGGCTAGCCAACCTAACGGTGGAGGGGCAGGGTGGATGCCGGGCAGCGCTCAAGGTTGCGGGAGACGGGTAAATAAGTCGCACGAACGTCGTCAATTTAACAGTGAAAGTTAACAATCTTTATTCCGAACGCAGCAAAGAAGGGGCAATTGACAGAGTTGATTTAATTAATTGATAATAAACGAATTAGCGTTTATTTAAAAGTTATCGGAGAGAAAATACTCATACTAGTTTGTGAATTAGCTGACAGAAGAATTAAGAACAGCGTAATTTATTAGTTAACGCAGAGGGACTAATATTACAGTTTAGTCGATGAGATTGGGAAACGCGTCGGATGAAATAGAAGAGTGACGATTAACCGTGACGACAGCAGTAAGTACGCGAACCGACAGCCACGCACGGAAAATAATAAAAGAAAATAATACAGAATAACGCAGGTCACGACAACGCAAATACTAAATATTAGCGGATAGTACACACAAGATAAATTCTAATTACGCCGATCGCAAACTACAGTTGAAGAGTAATACGCGGAATAACGCAGCTCGCGAAATATAATACGACATCGCATACGGAATCTAATACGGACTATAATACGAAAGATAATACGAAAAATAACGCGGATCGCTACTATGATCACGAGAAGATCACGACATTTAATACGATGAAATACGAAGGTTAACGTAAATCGCGAAATATGATACAGAGAATACGGAGTAGAATACCTGAGGGGGTGCGAAGTCCCGCGCTCGGCTGGGCGCACGCAGGGTAATCTTCGCACTCGCGAGAGAATCCCGTCGCCAGAGAAACACGCTTCTCCGCGGACGCGCGAACTTGACGCAAAAACGGCGAGAAACGCGCTGATCGCTAACACGGCGCGAACTACGCAATTATCGCAATTAAGACGCCGATCGCGAAATCTGATCGAAATCAACCCGACAACGTAACGTGCGCGACAACACGGCCCGCACACGATCCGAAATCGCGAGAACATTTCATCAGGCGCGAACGCGAACGGACGACTTTAACTCGTCGCGATATAGCGGAACTCGCGAGACAATCTCCGTCTCGATAACGCTATTACTCGCGTGTCGCGTACCCCGGTATTCGGGGGCTCTCCGGCGCTTTCCCGGCTGTAGATCTCCAGAGGCTCGCTCCCTATTTCCTAGCGGCGACGATAACCGCGTTCGGGACCCCTCGCACTCGGTGTCGCCCGCCCACCGAAACCGAAAATTAAATCGACAAGACTCTAAGCGACAACCCCAGGCAATAGGGTTCGATCGCAACTTGATCGACTACGAAATGACGGGTTGACCACCGAGCGAGAGCGCGACCCCTTGCAGCCCGATCGTGGCTCACAAGAATCGTAAACGGGCGACCTCATCGATACGCTGCTCTCGGTAGCTCGTCCTCGCCAGCTCGGCCTCCTAGCTCGCTCGGGTCGGCTGCGGCTCGGGATTCCGCTAACGGGCCGGGATTCCACCACAGGATTATCGCTCGCACGACAACGCAAACAACCGTTCGGTTCGATGGACAGCGCGGAAGAGAAGGAGCGACATCGCGCTCGATCGCGGGTCGAACTTCTCGCCCCACTCGGGGCGGCGCGGCCGCATTGCGCGCCGGCCCGGCCGTCATCGACGTCGCTCGTGATCCCGATCGATCCTCGCAACGCCGTAAATCGGAGGAGCGCCTTGCACCCTTGCTCCGCTTCCTGGCCCGTCTCGCCCTCGTTTTCCTCTTCGGGAGGGGACCGCCTCGCTGCCTGTTCCGGCCGCCGCCACTCCACCTCCGGATCCGAACCTTAGCCCTTCCGGCGTCCGCGGGTCGTGAGGCCTCGGGTTTTGGGGCGCCGCGCATCCTCGCGACGGCACTCGCGACCGCCCCTGGCAGGTTCACGCGGAGCTACTTGCTCCGATAGCGCCGTCCCGCTCCGCCTCGCCGGGCCGTAGTTCCCGGCCGCTAGCCGGTCTCCGATGCGGTGTCCTCTTCGATCGCTGGGGCGCCGCTCATACAAAAATTTTACATATAAATACATCGCAATATGCTAACGAATGCCCCTTGGAGATCTCGACGCTCGGTATACTCCCAGCCCGTCATTGGGCGCGAACCCCGCGCCTTGTGACGGCGGCGGGGACGCTGCCACGTGCGGCGGAGCCGCAACGTCACAATATATACACACAAATATATGTATATAACCTTTTTCTTATTTTTATAAAATGAATAGTTTATTTATGATCGCTGTATTTTCATTTGCATTTAAAAAGATGTAGAATTTAATGAAAACTTTGTTAATAGGCGAGCTCTTCCACGATGCCTACGTAAAATACAAGGATTATCGCGCTTTTGGAATGTATACGTTTTTCAAGCCAAATCTGGTGATTGCTGATCTTGATCTTATCCGAATGGTGTTGACGAAGGAATTTGGGAGTTTTCACGATCGCGGGATGTTTTGCAACGAGAAAACTGATCCATTGTCCGGTCATTTGTTTTTATTGCCTGGGAAAAAATGGCGAAATTTGCGTGTTAAATTAACGCCTACCTTTACTTCGGGAAAAATAAAACAAATCTTCATAATTTTAAAAGAGAGCGGCGAAGAATTTACAAGGAGTCTAGAGAGCAAGGCTCAGACAAACGATTGTATCGAGATAAAAGATATGTTTGCAAGGTAAACTGTTTTTGAAGGAACTCAAGAAACAAAAAATACAAATAATATAATTTTAATAGAAAAATTATTAATCTCTATTTTGGTTTTTGAGTAATCCGGTTAGGACATTTTAAAAATGCTGTTTTCAAGAAAACGCGCTTAAAATTTGAATATTAAGTTTTTACGCAAAAGACTACACGCAATACTTCTTAAACGATACTTCTTAAACGTAATACACAATCAACTTAAAAAATCTTTTAGAATACTTTATATAGTATATGATATAGTTCTAATTCTAAAGATAGACACCCTACTATAACAATAGTTACCCATAACTACTGTTTGTCGGCATGCCACTACTCGCGAAGCCGGTTTCTTGTGCTGCTTCACATTTTCAGCTTTAATTTCGTTAATTTTGTGTATTAAAACCAATAAAATTCTATTCCTAAACAATCAATTAGGAAACTACAATAACACTATTTAACAAAAAATTACTTTTTTCGAGTACAAAACGAGAAAAATCACTTCTTAGCTTTTTGAATGCTGAACACGATCCCATTTATCAAATTATTCTGTCACAATTTTGAGAAATTTGCAATTAAAGTTGCAAAATAGGGCTATTTTAGTATTTTGGCCTATTATAACTACAATATATAACGTTAAAAACATAAAAGAAAAATTGGCAATAAGAGAGTCGACGCGGTTATTAGTGCGTAATATCAAAAGACAGATATATTTTCATATTACAAGTTTCCGGACGTTTCGGCTCTACAATATATAACGTGTTAGAGTAGTTTTATTGTAATTAAAATTAAGTATGTGTTAGGACTTTTCGCCTTTAACAGGAATTTATTGTGTCGATTATGGGTAAAAAGATATTAATGAATAACACATAGAGTCTATTCATTGCATTAAAGTTAAAACAACCTGTCTTCCGAAGCGCGGATCTAGCTCGCGGCGGGTCAAGGTTCGGAGAAGGCGCGGAGAAAGAGACAGACTCGGAATTCAATTTAACATGTTAGAGTTTATTACGCGCGGTAACTGTGTGAGAGTTGTATTGCAATGCGACAATTATGAGCATTATTACAATAGTCGTGGCGATGTAAGCCGGTTATAAACAAATGACAGTAAAAGCTGCGTGATTCAATTGTAGCGAGTGCGCGAACAAGGGTTTACGACTTTCCACGCGTGGAAAGCCAACGCATGTACTTTGAAAGCACACTATGTGTCTAGTTTAACAATAGTGGAGCCCCCCGCAGGGGGGCGGAACCTACTGCCTCCACGCATACACTTTTCGCGCGAAACGATATGCCACATGGGTTTACAACTTTCCACGCGTGAAAAGTTCACACATGTACTTTGTAAGGCACACTATGTGTCTAGTTTAAAAGTAGAGGGGCCCCCCGCAGGGGGGCGGAACCTACTGCCTCCACGCATATACTTTTCACGCGAGACGAGTTGTCACATGGGTTTACAACGTTTCTGATATTCTGAAGTTTCGCTAATGATGTTTATGTTATGACTTTGACGGGTATGATTTTATGGTTGTTTACATTACTTGAGAGCTGTTTTGGTTTGTAATATACTGACTTAGTTCGCTCGTAATATACTGAGTTAATTCGAAAAAATATTTAAAAAGTTGCTAAACTTTGGAGTCGCAAAAAATCCTTTTGGTATATGTCTTTTTTTTTTCTAAAAGAAACCTATTTACAAAGTTTGACCTAAATCTGAGCATGGGCGTTTTCGGAAGTTTCGCCGCTTGTAATTTTGGCTAGACAACATATTAGGACTAAAAGGCGATTCTATGTGCGACCATCAAAAGCTCGAAAAAAATATATTGGCACAACCCTTCTATAGCAGATCTTGAAAGAGATGATAGAGATCTATTGATGGGAGAAATTCGATGTGACGATATAGTTTCAAAAACTTTGCAAGGATGACAAGTTCTAATTTTGAACACCTCATAAACAAAATCGGCCATAATGGCTTCTGCACACAGGACGTGGAAACGCTTGCCGCGCGGCAAGAAGCGAGGTATTAGCCAATAAACTTTTGGTTCTTACGGAAAAACGACACGTTGATTGGCTACCGCGTCGCTTCTTGCCGCGCAGCAAGCGTTTCCGCGTTCTGTGTGCAGAAGCCATAAGTCATTTGCTCTCTCTATAAGATAGGTAGAAAGGACGCAACATTTTGAGATGCAACAAGAGCAAGACTGAACTTCTGAACAAAATCAAATAGATGTTTTACAACAAGTTTCAAGTGTGGACTGACTAAAATATGTTATATAGCGAAGTTTTATAACTTCCTTTGATCTTTACCGACCACTGATGGATAACATATAACTTGCTATATAACACGAAAAATGTTAGATAACATTATGATAATATGACATTTTTGTCTTCTCTTTTTGTAACAAGTTGTATAACTTTGCTATATAACGTGTTTCGTTATATAGTGTAGACGCAGCTTTACGCGCGAAAATGGCACAAAACGCGAAAAGCACGCAGAGACGAAAACGCATGAGATTCCGTCGCGGAAACGGAAAAGGAAGTCGCCGAGACGCACTCGGCGGAGACAGAGAACGGATTCTCTACCCCGGCTGTTAGTTGTGTAGGTGGATTGGTCTGGATCGAGTCGGTCGCCGAGACGCATTCGGCGGAGACAGAGAAGAGATTCTTTACCTCGGCTGATAGCTAGGTTCTGGATTTCGGTCGTATGAGAGCAGCGGATGATCGGCGAGATCGGGAGCTGGCTCACGGCGGAATCTACTAATTACAAAAATGCATGGGGTTTTATATCTCTCGGACCGGCAGCATGGGTGGCGAAGGTAACATTGACGGCGGATGCGAACGCCGGAGTTGATCGTTACGGGCGCCCCGACGCCGCAACCTCGCTCGGTGGTGTTCAGGCGGTGTCAGCATCGCTCAGAACTCTGAATCGGTACCGCAGTATCGCGAGTCCGTTGCGACTTCGAACGCGGTGTTAATGATTAAAAAAAGATGAACACACCGTGTCCATTCTTCGCCCGGCGGATGGTCGGCCGGAACGATGCATATTAGGGGGTGCATCGTTACAAAGTTGCGTACATTATTTAAACTCAATAACGTAATTACCCGAGTCGAAATTTTAGACCTATTTTCGACCTGAATTTTCTAACATCTGTAGATGCTACTAGAGGATCAATGTAGGTTTAATTTACACGGAAACTTTAGTCCTACTCAGCGTCTCTAAGATAGCAGAAAACGCACAAAATGTCGCTTGTAGGTTCTAAAGAGGACTTCAGTAAAGCCTCGTAAAAGCCTCCAGGTCCTCTGGATGATCAGGTCCATTAAGATTGCAGTCCTCTTAATGCTAGAGGAAAAACGAATATTCACCCGACAAAAAAAATTATTTATTTCGAAATTTTATTACTATTTTTTAACTAAATTTGTTTCTTAAGATGCAGTCTATGATTATAAATATTTTCTCGTATTTGAAAAAAACACTTACCTTGGTGGGATTCGAACTCGGGACCTCGGGACCTCTGGATCGTGAGCCAACTGCCTTACGTGGTAGACTACTTCTTAATTTAGTGTAAGTGTTATATATAGTCTACATATGTCATAACCAGCGCAAATATATAATTTTTCAAAAATCATCTTAAGAAACAAATTCAGTTTAAAAAGAGTAATAAAATTTTGAATTGGATATATGATATAATATTTCTTAATGTCGGGTGAATGTCAAAAACCAGTGCCGGCTCATTACGAAATTTTGTGTTCGTAAATATATTTATGAAAAAAGTATATTTATAAAGTTAAAACATCCTTATCAAATCCTTACAAGGGCCTCACTAGACAAAAATAAGGAAACCTTTCTTATGGCTTCCCTAATAAATAGTCATAGTCAGTAGACGTAAGTAACGCATAAGCTTTGGTGTATTTTAACAGTCAGGATACGCCAAAGCTTGTGTGTTACTTACGTCCACTGATTATGACTGTCGTATATCGTTACGCCATGTTATAATTTTTTTAATTACAGCGTAATGATCTCCATTACATCGACAAAGTCTTATGCAATTACAATTACTAATTTTAATAAAATAAATAATTGATCCTAATAGAAATAGATTATTGTTTACATATTGAATAATATACGATTGAGTTTCTAAATTTCTTTGGTATGTTTGTAATATGTATAATTTCTCATTTTTTAATAAACGGAAATATTTATGAATTACGCGCGTGCCACTAATATCTTGCATATCCTCTTATTTTAAGAGGCTATTCGGATTATTATAGTAGAATTTGCTATAGAGGAATTTACTCTTGATTATATCTCACGCATCCACTCTTTTATAAAGTAATACGGCTTACTTAAAGAAAAATATGCTTCATGTAAGATTTTTTGCTTAGAGGAAGTGTCAAGAGGAATTCCCCACTTATCAGTAGAGTATTTTTTTGGGGTGTTCCATCGATGAGTTACTTCATTGGAAAGCATCAAAATTTAAAATGTGGTATTTTTTTAATTCTATTCCTGTACTTAAAGGTGTAATGCGACAAGACTATTTTGAACATTATCTTCTCTTAGTAACAGCAATAACTATACTCAATAGTGAAAAAATTACTTCGTTAATGATAAATGTAGCTGAAAATTTTTTAAAGAAATTCGTTAGAGAGTTTGAAATATTATATGGTTTAAATTTTTGTTCAATTAACATACATCAATTGCTTCGTTTAGCAGACTGTGTAAAAAGACTTGGACCATTATGGGCGTTTTCGTGTTTCGAATATGAAAATATTAATGGTCAATTATTGAAATTAATTCATGGAACAGGCCACATTGATACACAAATTGCTAAATCTCATGATCGCTATATTAAAATGATACGATTAATAGATGAAGTACCTGAAGGTCCTATCCGAGATTTTTGTGTAAATCGAAAAAAACAGGTTAAAATTATTGAAAGAGTTTCCGAAAGTTCTTTTAGTGTCGGTACATACCAAATTATACCATTAATACCCAATAATCTCATTAATATATTACGTAATCTTCGAATTCCTGAAAATGTAGTAATTCATAAATATTTCCGTTTATTAAAAAATGGGAAATTATACATATCACAAACATACCAAAGAAATTTAGAAACTCAATCTTATATTATTCAATATGTAAACAATAATCTATTTCTATTAGGATCAATTTATTTTATTAAAATTAGTAATTGTAATTGCATAAGACTTTGTCGATGTAATGGAGATCATTACGCTGTAATTAAAAAAATTATAACAGACTATATATTACATGTTGAAGGAGATAATTTTATATACGATAGCAATACCTTTTTACATAAATGTCACGTACAAAATAATATTGAATTAATTCCTATTGACAATATTGTTGCACCTTGTGTTCACATGATTATTAATAATGAAATGTATGTAGGTATTCCTGTAAATCAACAAGAACTTGAATAATGATGTTAACTTAACGATCAGAAATTCTCCCTGCAATTCTTAAATTGTTATAATAATTATGTCTTCAATAATTTTATATAATATAATATTTCTGTTTTATAAAAACTAATACGTTTTGCTTGTCTTTCTTATAAATATTACATATTTTAATATATTTAAATTTCTATATTTATTTTATTTTATTGTAAAAAAATTCAAAAATAATTTAAAAAAGAAGAAAGTTTTGATTAACTATATTTAATTTATATTACAAAAGATTAAGAAGAATTTAGAAGTATCACAGTAGGATGAGTACCAATCCATCAAAATAAAATTTATAGGTTTTAAGTAGTAGCTGTAGGTTAAATAGAATCAATAGAGGTTGTTATAGACTTCAGAGTACTAAAGTAGACGTTAAGTTGAATCTGAGGTCGAAAGTAGGACCAAAATTTCAACTCGGAGGCTTCAGAGTACCAAAGTAGACGTTAAACTGAATACTGAGGTTGAAAGTAGGATCAAAATTTCGACTCGGGATAGACTCGTGAAAGTGTCAATAATTTAAAATCGGCGAATGCGAGTCGGGCGCGGAACGTGGTGCGCAAATAAAAGTTAAAGAACCATGTATTCAGGTGTGATGAACGTTTCGGCTCTTCTTTTGAGCCATCTTCAGCATTTATTGAGATAGGAAGTTTCTATTCCTGCAGAGCTCGAGGTAGAAAGTTCCTTTCTTGAGGAGATGTCGTGACAAGCGAGCTGGTACGCACGGTTATAGTGGACATTTCCACTGTGAAAAGGAAAAGTATATTTAGTCAATCGTTAAAACAGAAAGAGAAAGGAGAGAGCTCACCTCAAGGTCTGCAGCAGTCAGAGAAGTACAAAAATTGAAAAGTCGCAACAAGATGAATTCGAAAAGTCGCACATTTCGGAAAATAGAGAAAAGTATAAAGAGAAAAGGATTATTTAAACTCTTAAGGATTTTTCAGGTTGATGAATATTAATCTGATAACAAAATTGATAAATTCAAAATATTGGAGCCAATATGGCAAATATCAAAATTAAAAATAGTCAAATTTTTACTTTCGATATTCTTCATTATGGCTCCGTCATTATGAAACTCGCAACTCGTTTGTTCGCGTAAAGATACACGGTGCGGTCTCGCTACGCGTGTACTTGGCGCGAAACACTACTGTATCTCTTGATTTTATCAAATTTAACATCAAATTAGTATTCAACGACCTGAAAAACTCTTAAGTTTGAATAACATAATTAAAGTATTTCATAGATCCTTAATGGATGCAACTTTGACGCAATAGACATTACATTAATCATATCTTTTTAACTATAGTTGACACAATAAACAATAAAGATTAAATCTGGTCATGAGAGTCAACGCGGTTATTTGTGCGTGATAAATCAAAATTTATTTATTATTAATTCTTCTTACATCTTCGTCCGAACGTTTCGGCTCCGCATTGAGCCATTATCAGCGGCATAACAAATACAATTTAATATTCTCATGATCTCTTTTACGCTTTAAATGAGTGCTTCGGGACTGAAAAGTTGGAAAGCCAATCTGCTCGTAACGTGTTGACGTATGGTTGTAATGTAATGTCATTGTCTGTGTAATGTATAATGTATATTAGTTACGAGTCTAATTATTGAAGTTCCGAGACAACTCACCAAGGGGCGTATCCCGTTCGAACACGTAACGATTGGACACTGCTCTATTAGATACGTAATATTGGACACGTAACGATTGGACACCGCACGATTGGACACAGTACGATTCGACACCGCACGATTAGACACGCACATCGTTGCGTGTCCAATAAAACGTGTCCAATATTACGTGTCTAATCAAGCGGTGTCCAATCGTTACGTGTTCAAACGAAGGTTACCCCTCACAAAGTGATCAGGAAAACGCAAGTATAAAAATTGATATCGTGGTCATTTTTAATTCCTACAGTAAATTTCTTTTAAGGGCGGAAAGTCGGAACAACAAATTTAATTTTTAATACAGTAAAACTTCTCCAACACGTCACATATCGTAGTTTTAATATGCCAAAGTACATTAAAATAGCCCTTTTTCACAACTGTAAATTTTTCAAAATTATGATGTAATAAAGCAATTTGGCAAACGGGATCGTATCCAGCATCCAAAAGGCTATAAAAAACGATTATTCTCGTTCTTGTGCATTTTTTGTTGAACAGTGTAATCTGTAAAAATAAGAAATTAATTTCAACCTCTACAAATCTCCTGTTTTAATGTAAAAATTATACCATAAAAATACCTTTAAAAAAAAAGTATTTTTAGAAAAAGAACGCCAAGTGTTCGCGCCCGGGCGGCCCGTTAAATAGCTATTGTGCAAAACACTGTTGTTTTAATTTATTTTTACTATAATGGTAGTGATATCAGACGCCGCGCCAACTGTGCACGAGTTTATACATATCGTAAAATTCAATTCTCTTATTATACTTAATAGAATAATAAAATATTTAATGCAAGAGAATAAATATCTATGCAAATGTTTCATGTGTGTGTTGGGTGTGTTGGAATGTGTCGAGGTGTATTGAGGGGGGTAGTGGGGGTAGGTGGGGGAATGGGGGGTGGATGGTGATGTGTTTGGATGGTAAGGGTGTATTGGGCTATATTGGGATGTATCGGGATGTGTTGAGAAGTTTTGGGATGTTGTGTTTTTAGTAAGTAAGGGTGTGTTGAACTATGTTCGGACATGTCGGAGTAGATTGATATGTTTTGGAGTAAGAGTAGTAGTGGAAGGTGGGGGTGAGGGAGTGGGGATGTGTGGGTTGGATTAGGTGTATGTCGGGCTACGTCGGGACGTGTCGAAATGTATTGAGGTTTTTGGAGTGGGTAGGAAGGGAGAGATGAGAGTGTGGTCAGGTGAAATAAGGATATGAAGGGTGTTTGTAGGAGGGAGTGTGTGTAGGTGTATATTAAAATGTCGATTTATAACCGGGCATTGTGACAACGACGACGTTGATGATGACGTTTCTTAAATCCAAATTATCCGATTTTAACATGTGTATTTAAAAAATATCTCTTAATATTCAATGTAAAAAAAAATAAGGATACTTTTATTATATTTGTAACGATGGCATTAGCCGCCCGGAGTGCCGAGCACCGCCGAAGGGAGCCAAGGTCCACCGAGCGCGACGCCGAGGCTCCGTAATTCCGCTCCGTTCCATTCTAATCCAGGCGCTCGCCTCGCGCAGGGGGAGGAATCGGCTACCCCCACTGATCAGTATCGCTCCGCCGGGAGTTTAAAACGCCGGTCACCGGAGTCAGAGAGGGACTTCGTCTCGCACCAGCAACCGCTCCAGTCCGCTGGTTCCGAAAAAAGAAACCTTCCGACTCCTAGAGCGGCAGAGAAAACGGGGTCCAGTGATCTAGTCCTTGTTCCAAGAGATCTTGGGCGCTGCTCGAATTCCCGTCACACCAATTCTCGTTTGCAACGGCAAAACAGCGGGGTCAAGGCAACTTGGGCTCGGACAACCCGTCTTGTCGCCGGAGCGACGAGAATCTCCAGAACCGACCGACCGGCCAGCATTATCAAACTGACCGATTGCTCCATTCCAGATCAATCTTCCCGACCGCGATTCGCGCCTTCGCCGGGAGATCCGTATCCGAATATACGCATCCCGCGTGTACCCATTCCGAACCGCGTAACCCGTTTGTATATAGCCCGCGTAAAAGCACCGTGTCGACCGTGTATATAGCCCGCGTAAACTATATGTAAAACCTGTGACCGCATCCGGCGCATAACTATTGTATTAACCCGTTACTGTTGAATAAACCGTTAATTGTTGTCAACTGAAATCGAGTTACTGCCTCTGGGCCTACCTATCAAACTCCTGGTCCGACGAGCTAGTCCGCGTTCGATACCTTAAAACGGCCGGTCGTTACATATTATTTGATCTTAAACAGTTGATTGAGCCTATTAAAAATCTCATTAGCTGTTTTTTAGATATGACACATGTGCTTCTACTCAACTCGATGCTTGAAGTATATAAAGACACTTTTTGTTTCGTTGTCCGTATTGTGGGCGCTCACACTTGGCGTGAGACATTACCATGTCTCTTGATGAATGCTGCAAAAAGATAAGCAGTTGTCCATTTTACTATAAACTCTTTTGATTGATTTATAGTCAATTTCTAATTAATAAAAATATTGAGATGTCTTTTCGATTAGTTGATAATATAATTATAGGAATTAAAAATTTTCGACAGACAAAATTTCAAAAATTAAAAGGCAGATAACAAAATAGTGTTTTTTACTTAATTTAATGCATAATTAACTTTAATATAAGTTTAGAATATAATTTTAGAATTAATTAAAATAATATAAAAAATTAGGTATTCCACGGATATAATTATGTCAACGGCATTTGGAATTAAATCTAACTGCATAAAACAGCCGGATAACGAATTTCGATACTGGGGAAAGAAAGTCTTTGAAGAAAAGCCTTTTTGGAATGCTTTGCTAATTTTTGCACCTCAAATAATGGATTTCTTTTCTATTCCCTTCACGGACAGAGGTGTTACCAATTTTTTTACAAAAATGTTTCGCGATAATGTGGAATATAGGCAATCTCATAATGTTATTCGGCATGATTTTATGAATTTGCTCATACAACTTATGGAGAAAGGTTATGTTGAACCTGATGATGAGGAAGACATTACCGGCATATCATGTAAATATATACTTTGTTAATATTAATGATGCTTTTTTATTATTTATATGTTTTCTTACAAACAATTTAAAAAATAAAAATAAAAACAACACTACCCAGTCAGAAAGGTGACGTTGATTTAACGTTAATTTGCCGTTGAAGAAGTTGACAGTTGAATTAATCGACGTCTTTGACGTCGAGTCACTGTTAATCGATTTCATCTTTTTGACTGAAGAATGCGGTAAAGTATCACAGTAAAAAATTTATAGTAAATTCGATACGAATCAATGTCGATATAACTTGATATATCAAATCGACCAAAATTTTAACTTATTTCGATGTCAGATTATCGACGTTGAATCGACATCGGGTAAGTTATGCATTTCTTACTGGGCAATTCACGGTTCGAAAATTTAAAAACAAAGAATATAAAGGGATTACCAAGCAAGGTGTGCAATCAGATGCTAACAATGTATTAATAATAACACTGAGAAAAATGTCCAGCAACTTTAATCGAAAAAAAGCATTTAACTACTCTATCCGATCTATTTCAAACGGATTTGGAGCTGTCCGATGAAGTAATACACGCCTTTATCCAATGAAATGTAATTTCCGATAATATGTAAATGGAAAGTGAGTCGCCGTTTATTTGGTCGTTCAAATTTCGTCGGATTAATATCGAACATTGATTTCATCGGAAAAAAACGAACTATTTTATCCGACAAAGTTTAACATCCTATGAAATTGAGTGACATTCAATGAAAAGTTATCCGATGATGTCAGTGAGCTGAATATTTTATCCGATATCATTTAGAGCGCACGCGTAGTACACGGCTCGAGCTTCGTTTCCGCCGTCTCCGGTATGCTTGCCGTTTGCCTCGTGCTCGTGCCTGCTCGTGCCTGAGTGCCTCGTATGTGCCTCGCGCTCGCGTGCTTTTCGACCAGAATCGTTACAGCTACGTATGTGCGTGTTGCGCCGGTTGTGTGAAGTTGTGCAAGTGTGCAGTTTTATCTTATCCCGAATATGCATACAAGTAACACACATATGATATATGTTTCTCGTATGCATAGGCTAATGCCAGAGAGCGAGACGTCTGTCGTAGTCATGGACGTAAAGTAAGGCAGTAGAGAAAAACGTAATTCGTAAAAGGCTGTTGTATGATAGTCTATAACAACTTACGTTTTTCTCTGCCTTGCTTTACATCCACGACTACAACAGACGTCTCGTTCTTTGTCATCAGCCATATTCGGGATAAAATATAATCGGATAAAATATAATCGGATAAGATATAATCGAATAAAATATAATCGGATAAGATATAATCGGATAAGATATAATCGGATAAGATATAATCGGATAAGATATAATCGGATAAGATATAATCGGATAAGATATAATCGGATAAGATATAATCGGATAAGATATAATCGGATAAGATATAATCGGATAAGATATAATCGGATAAGATATAATCGGATAAGATATAATCGGATAAAATATAATCGGATAAGATATAATCGGATAAGATATAATCGGATAAGATATAATCGGATAAGATATAATCGGATAAGATATAATCGGATAAGATATAATCGGATAAGATATAATCGGATAAGATATAATTGGATCATCCGTCTATAAATTAACAAACGGATTTTTTGGATCGAATGTTTTTCAATTTTTGGATCGGATAACTTTGGTCGGATATCACTTCGGTCTGATCGGGTTTTTTTCCTATCTAAAAGATCGGAAACATCCGTCTGTTAATTTTCGGATGGATTATCCAATTATTTTAATCGGAAAAAGCCTGAATTTTTCTCTCAGTGAAATAATGTGTATACATACGTTTCGACCTGTAATGAGGTCATCTTCAATGCGATATAACATAACCGTCACTTGCATACTAAATCTATGAAATATCATTGTAAATTCGCAATATCGATGCGTGCGTGCGTGCGTGCGTGCGTGCGTGCGTGCGTGCGTACGTACGTGGGACCGACCGACCGACCGACCGACCGACTCATCAATGCCTAGCCCAAACCTTTAAACTTAGAAACATAAAATTCGAGGAGTATATTCCTTCCATGACGTAAGCACCCACTAAGATGGGATTTTTAGAAATTCGACCCCTAAGGGAGGTGAAAAGGGGTAACATGTGTTTTCACGGATTCTTAATATCTCTTAAATCCGATGAGATATCGACTTGGTTTTTGTTTACGAAGGTTACCCATACAAATGCTTCAAAACATAATTCAAGATTTTGCCCTAATCAACCATTGCCCTAAAAAGACAAATCTAGATTCGGGTATAAATTATAGAATCCTTCGTATCTCCTGTAAATTAATTTCTATGGATTTAAAGTAGTTACATACCGTAGCGAAGCACGGGTATCAAGCTAATTATTAATACATTGTTAGCACGCACATCTTGCTTGGTTTGTAATCCTCTTTATGTTCTTTAAATTAAAAAAATAATAACGTTTTTAAAAATGGCAATGTATACAAACAACAAGTCCAAAAAAATATGCGGCAGTAAGTGGATTTATTCAGACAATGACCGCGTTCAGCAGACACAACTGTTGAGTGTCGTCTTATCAACACGCTACGCTGATTTGTTGGGTCTAAAAGTAAGAGCCAATCACGTTCGATTGCTATTGAGCGGTTTGTTCTGCTGAACGTGCCCTATGATTGTGAACATTACATAAACGTACTATCAATTGTTTTAAAGCTTCTGGGTACTCATCGCGGTCATGTTAGATCGTGACGCCAGAAACGAGAAATGACACGCAAGAATTCTTATCATTATATTAGTATTTTTTGCAAATCAAAAATTAACTGGCCAAGTTGGGTCGCTTAATTTTCGATTTGTTAATTATTTACTAGCGAAGAAAAAATTTTTGTCATTGTTTTCATTACTTTTTGCCTCTGACGTTACGATGTAACATGGTCGCAGCCAGTTCCCAGGAGCTTTAAGGACGTTTTGGCAATTATGTAATCTAAGATTTATGTAATCTAAGATTATAATAAAAAATTATCTTTTATTTGTATACAGCAAATGTAAATAGACTTACTATGTTAGAAGCAGCTGCGCAAGCGTATGTCTTCTTTTTGGCTGGCTTCGAAACTTCTTCGACGACAGCAACATATTGTCTGTATGAATTAGCTCAACATCAAGACATACAGAATAAAGTTCGCAAAGAAATTGATGAAATATTAAAAAAACATGGCGAAATGACCTATAATGCTGTGAACGAAATGACGTATCTTCATAAAGTAGTAAACGGTAATTATGATGTACAGTTTCAATTTGTACGGAGCTCGACTTTCGATGGAATCAGAAGTATCGAGAAAGAGTCCTTATATTATAAATTAAAGAAGTATTATGCATGTTAAATAAATTTATTTATGCGTGTTTGATAATCAAAATAACAAATATATTTTAGGAAACGAATCTTTTTCATATTTTTTTACTTATTGTAGAAACTATGAGGAAATATCCACCTGTACCTGTCTTGAATCGTGTTTGTACCAAGGACCTGGACCTTCCAACAACGAATATTCATCTGCCAGAAGGGACTTTAATAACTATACCAGTTCTTGGATTGCATCGAGATCCGTCAATATATCCAGACCCAGATAAATTTGATCCTGAGCGATTTGACGGGGATAAAATAGCAACCAGACATCCTTACGCTTATTTGCCATTTGGAGAAGGACCACGAATCTGCATTGGTAAGAACAGTTCTATTTATATATTATACATATTTTCCAGTCATCAATTTTACCATTATTGTTTAAGAATCTTACTCAGTTTTTCAAATTCCATATAATTGTTATAGTGATTTTAGCTTTTTTTTAAGTAGACATTAAACGTATGTCCTTTATATTTTAAAATTTATAACACATTATATCAGTCATATCATAAAACTGTTTATAATAAATACATTTTTTTAGAATAATAATAAATAAATATCTAAAAATTTTTTTAATGTTCCATCTGATATTATTTTTATAACAATTATTAAATTATTATACAGGTTCTAGGAAGAAATCTCCCCGGAAAAATCCTCCCCGGAAACAAGTTCCCGGGAAAATCTCCCCGGAAAGAATCTCCCCCGGAAAAAATCTCCTACGGAAAAAATCTCCCCCGGAAAAAAACTCCCCCGGAAAAAATCTCCCCCGGAAATAATCTCCCCCCGATAAAATATCCCCGGAAAAAATCCAGCACTACTGTATTTCAAATTGAGACGGCATTTTGAAGGGCCGTTACACTAGACTGTGCGACTTTATTTGGTGCTTGTATATGTTATTATTCGGAACCGTCAACTGATTGTGCTGTGTTTACTCATCGTCAGCAATATCACCTCGATTAACAGTAATCAGTCTGTTGTAAGTACTGGTAGCGATATTATCGTGCACCATGCCGCTCAAATTTGTAAAAAGCAACAAGGGAAAGAATCAGCTGATTGCTGATGGTGAATTGTATTACAAGCATGGGGAGGGGTCTAATGGAAAAGTTATTTGGCGGTGTGTGCAGTATAAAACCGGGTGTCGTGGGATTTGTCACACGTCGTCGGTGTTACGCGATGGTACGTAAATTAATGTACTTAACAGCAGTATCGGAAATTTTTCATTACTCTTTTACTTTTTGCTTATTATAGGCATCATTTTGCATCAAACTGAGCACACAACTCACGCTCCTAACGCTGCAGCAGTTGAGACAAAGCGCGTTGTTGCAAAATTACGGAAGAAAGCGGTGACAAGCAAGGAAGCATCATCGTCATTAGTGGCGTCTGTGCTGGGTACGGTGTCGTCTCCTGTTGCTGCACAATTACCGAGTGCTGAGTCATTGAGTCGGACTGTCCGAGGAATCCGTCAAAGGAACAATCCTTTACCGCCTAATCCCAGGAAGAACACACTGTATGAAATACCAGAACACTTTCAACAGACATTGAAGAGCGTGAAATTCTTGTTATTCGACTCTGAGGATATTAACAACAGACTGCTTATATTTGCTACGGAGGATAATCTGCAGGTGTTGCGAGGATGTGACACATGGTATTGTGATGGTACTTTTAAAGTAGTGCCTGAAATATTCGACCAACTGTACACCGTACATGGGGAGGTGAATGGCAAGGTTGTGCCTCTTGTATATGCGTTATGCCCTAATCGACGCAAGAGAACATATCAAACTCTGTTGCGGGTTCTAAAAGATGCTATTCCCGGGGTGGCCCCAAAAAATGTAATGTCGGATTTTGAGATGGCATTTTTAAAAGCCGTTACACTAGAATTTCCCGAATGTGAACTCAAGGGGTGTTTATTCCATTTCGGTCAAGCACTTTGGCGTAGTATACAAGATCACGACCTTGCGCCATTGTACCGCGAGAGCAGCCGCGTGGCTCGTAATTTACGAATGTTATTCGCATTGGCATTCGTTCCTTTCTGCGATGTACATTACGCGTACGATGCTTTGCTACAGTCGAAATTTTTCACTGATAATGAGAAGGATTTGAGAGGTTTCCTCGATTATTTTGAGCACACTTGGGTTGGCGTGTTAGGTCGTCGTAAAGTACGACGCGGCGCAATGTTTGATGTTTCTTTGTGGAACCACTACTCCTCAGTGATGGTGGCTGTTGCTCGTACCAACAATGCAGTGGAAGGATGGCACCATGCACTAAATCGGAGAGCAAATGGTTCGCATCTCGTACTGTGGAAAATGATCGAGTTGCTTCAGGCAGAGCAGGGTCTCGTCGAGGCTCACATTGCGCGCGCGAATGCTCACGCTCCTGCGAATAATAGAAACAAGCGCTACAAAGACAACGATGCGCGATTGAAGAGTATCGTTGCAGCATACAACCGACAGGATGTGTTACAATATTTGAAAAATGTCGCTGCCAATCTGTCGTTATAAAAATGTGTTATGATTTATGTGTTATTTATCTTTGTTGTTAGTTACGCCGATTGTATTACGTTAATTGCGCTTTGTTGAATGCGTTTAAATTCCTGAGGAATGTTGCTGTCAATCTTTCGTTGTTTTAAATTATCATGAGTTATGTATTTATTGTCTTTGTTTTTAGTCACGGCCCTGCGGGGGGCTCCACTATCATTAAACTATACACATAGTGTGCCTTGCAAAGTACGTGCGTGGGCTTTTCACACGTGGAAAGTTGTAAACCCATGTGGCACCAAGCAAATATTATACTAAAACATTATAGAAAATTATATTCATTTTGATAAAATTATATTTTATTTAAAATGCTCTATTAGAGTTTTAGCCGTCTTTACAATATCTTTTAGATATGCGTGTTATGTGGAAAAAAGTAGGAGAGACCGGGACGAAGTCGTCACTATTTTTTCGGTGCCGATTTTTAACAACAAAACAAATAATTTTAGTAAAATGTGGTGTACCGTTGTAAAGAGTAAACCTTTGGCTACAAAATTTATTAGGGCATTTTTGGTCTACGTCGCTTTGTTCAACTGGTATAGAGTAAAAACGACAAAGGTGCAAAAATTTCCGGGGCGGAGTCGTCACTCCATTCTCGGACTGGATTTTAAATGAAAATACATAATTCCGATCATGAAAAATAATAGGATACATTTTAATAATTATTTTTTTATAGAAAAATGGAAACATTTATTAATTAAAAACACGATGGCGGAAAATAATTACAAGAAAACGCACGCACTTGTGTGCCCTATACTCGCACGAAATGTACTGTTTCTCGTCAGCTCTGTTCTTTGTCATCTCTAAGCACACGCAGCACATATTATGCAATCCTCGTCGGAATCCGACCACTGCTGCTTCCTTGACTTTGATTTTCGCCCTTTGATTTTTGAAGCTTCCATGATATCGTACGGCCACGTCATCCAAGTGTGGTATTTAATCATTATTCTTCTTCAGCCAGTCGTTCAACGTAGTTCTCGGGACTCCAAATTGTTTTGCGGCTACTTTTGTCTTAATTTTATCTTTTTGATTATTTTTATCTTTTTTTACCGCAAGAACTGCCTTCCTGAGTTGCTCCTTGTCGACGGGAGTCGTTTTGTGATGGTACGTGCGTACCAGTTTTTTGCAATTGAGAAATACAATGACGCATTTGGAACGAAAAATAGAGTAAAACCACCGGGATAAAGTTGTCACAGTGACGAGTCCGCCCCGGTGGCTTGGTGACGGCTTCGCCCTGGACACAGATTTTAAGTTTGATCGCTCATAAAATATTAGAAATCAACGAAAATAAAAAAAACTTTACTAGATTCGTGTTCAGCATGCATTACTCTTTAGAATCACTTATCTCGAGATTCGGAGAGAAAATAATATTTAAAATATTAAAAATTGTCGACGCGCAAAAAATTTCACTTTTGATCTCTAAAAACACGTTTACCTTAAGGGGATGCTGGAGTCGTCTGTTTTACCGATAAAATTACCATTTTTTTTCTACTCATGTAACGTCGTATTAATTTGACAGAATTAAAAATGCTTTTCCATAATTGCAGTACATACATCAATGATTCAGGGAAACTCCAATTTTATACAGAAAACGAGAAAAAATTATGGAATTACAGATTTCCTTACCTACTTTTATCTTAATATGGCGTCTCGATTTACAGCGATCGCTGTCAACTCATCACAAGATGTGCTTCATATAAAAGATATACCATTGATACGAACGTAAAAATGAGTTTCCCTGAATTGCACAACAAGAAAAACATCGATGAACCCTCCAAATTGATATTAGAAGTCTAATATAAGAGTACAGTGTATATGACGATTCGTGCGTATGTGTGCGTGCAATGTAGGTGCTATCCTTGTCTATATCCTTGTCTATACAAGGACAGATATAGGTCGATAATATAAAAAATGGTAATTTTGTCGGTTATACAGACGACTCCAGCATCACCTTAATAAAAATCACAACATGGCACATAACCTCACAAAACTCCGTTGGTCACATGGGCACCATAAGTAGCGTTTACTATATTAATGGCGAGTTCACACAACATACATAGGTTTCGAGATAACTGTAGTGACGATTCCGCCCCGGTGACGACTTTTCCCCGGTCTCCCCTAATATAATCTCTTACAGAAATCTTTAACAGAGGCACTTAATTAATGAGTTATTAATTTCGTCTGATAACAGATATATTACCGCTTATGAATAAGTAGAACAGATTAAACTATAAGTAGAAGAGTTCTGTACTATTTTGCGATTTTTGCAATAGTTAACCAGAAATTAATGACTAAAAATCGCCGAATGAAAGTGTATCTGCCAGGCCAACCGGCAAATGCAAATGCGCGGCAAAGAAGAGACAGTCCAAAGTCACGCGTTGATTGTGGTTGCTAAGCGCGCGGCGATAATGGATGGAACGCGAATCTAGCAATGGCTAATGATATGTTACGCTGGTCTACCTTACGCCGCTGAATCGCGCAGATGCACACTGATTCGCAAATCTTTATTAATTTTTCTTTAATTATTACAAAAATCGCAAAATGGCATACACACACACATAAAACTTTTCTATTTAATTAATTTATTCTACCTACCCCTATATAAGTTGTTACTTACTTATTATCAGAGACCCTGTATATTTCAGATGCTGCGTACATGCAAAACCTAAAATTTAAGTTATATTGCCACTATTTTTATTACTAATTTTTAGGTATGAGATTTGGCTACATGCAAACAAAGGTTGGACTCGTGAGTCTTCTGTCAAAATTCAAGTTCAAACTCCATCCCCGAACACCAGTCCCACTTATTTTCGACGAAGCGTCTATTATACTTACGGCCAAAGGCGGCGTTCATCTTATCATCGAGCATCGATAAAATAATCACACTTTTGCTTGAATCAAATATTTCTACTTAAAGTATCCAAAAAATACTGTTGTGCACAAAAGTTTTTAAAAATATAATTATTATATTATATGTATTTCGCTTTTGTACACTAGTAAAATCCTGGAAAAATAGTGGAATATTTGAAAAAGTAAAAAATGTAAATACATTAAGACAACAAAATATTACGTACAATAATACGTACAGTAAAAAGTATTTGAAAATGTATGTATTATTAAATAAAAAATAAACTGTTTAAATATGAAAGCAATTTAATTAGTCAAGAACTGAGACAAACCTAAATTTTTAAAAACAAACTTTTGAAAATATTAATATTTAATTAATAAATTTTATTTTATTTTTTTGCGACTCTTTTGTAATTTTACGCAAAATTTAAAATTGTACAAAATAACTTCACGATTTCTATGTTTCGAGAAAATTCAATAAAATTATCTTCTAAAATAAGAAACGATCAAAAACCGAACGTTAATGATTATTGATATACAAACGGGCTATAATTACGATAACACTTCTTTCTTTGGTGTTTTTCATGTATAACGAAACCGAGAGATCGTGAGAAATTTTTTAAACGGCAAAAATTCAAATAAAACAGATAGGATAAAGTTTTTATCAATTTTGTTTGACCTGCTGCAACAATTTCGATGCTGTCGCGCACCCCAAAGAGAGTTTCCAAAAAAAATTTCTAATAAATTACTGTTTAAATGTGAAAAAGTGTTGCCTTACCCTGGTGGAAAAATGTCGCATATTTTCTCAGAAATTTTGTAAGAATTTCTTATATTTTAGATTTAGGAAAAATTCTGAAAAAAAGTAAAATTCCTCTGATACTGCAAATTTATATATTCCTCAGATTGCGAATTCTCGAGATCACGAATGTTCTTGAATATTATTATTCTTAATCCACCTAAAAAAAGACATTAAAAATGTAAAAAAAATGCCAAGTAATAATAATAATGGCCTTTATTAACAAAATTGTTATATACATTTAATAAAATATAATTCATTCATGTGCATTCTATTCAGTTTTTAGTTTTAGTCGTCTTGTCTTTTTAAACTTCATCCTAAATTTCAACCCTACTCTAAATTTACAGTAATTTTTACATATGGATTATTCCTAATCTAAAGGTCGGCTTCTTCTTCGTTGTCGTTCTTTTCTTCTTTTTCTTTTGCTTTCCTTTTCCATGTTATTTCTGACATTCTTGCTAGAGCTTTTTTTCCAGTTATTTGTCGTATCCAGGTTTGTTCTTTCTCTCCGGTTATTTTACATTCTTCGAATACATGTTTCAAGGTTTTCTCTTTTTCCATGCACAGTCTACATTTTCTGCTTTCTTCTTCCATCCAGTATCTACCAGCTCTTGTTTCCGTGCCTAATCTAAATTTCGCTTTCAGCTCCAATTCATTTCTTCTATTATTTTGATTGATCAGATATTCCGGTGTTTCTGTCGCTCGTGGTGCTATACTCTTATATTCTTCCGCAAACCTTGAATTCCTTAATTTTTCTTCATTTTCCTGCCTTTCAATACACTTGCCTATTTCTTCTGCTTGTTCTGCTACGTTTTCTTCTTTTAGTTTATGTTTGAAGTAATACTCTATGGACCATCCTCTTCTTTCTAGAAATTCTTTTCGTGCTTTTTTCCATCTTTCTCTGCCGTTCCTCCTTTTGTTTGCTTCTACATTCATTATAAACTTGTTTTTCACTTTTATGCATTCTTTGAGTATTTCATTTCCTTGACTTTTTAATATCTTTTCTTCATATTTTATTGCTCTTTTACCTGCTTTGCTTGCAATCTTTTCCCTTTTTGTTTCTAGATATAACATATGGTTTGGGGTTGTTCTATTTAATTTCAATGTCCATTTTATGTATTTTTCTTGTATACTCTCAATTTCTTTGTATTCTTTCCATCCCCATATTTCTACTCCATATTGCACTCTCCACCAGTACATCAAACAGATACATCCTTTTTTTTCGATTTTCTTTGAAGCTCCTTTCGGCTATTCCCCATACTGTTCCTAGTGTTGCTTTTGCTTTTTTTGTTAGGTTTTTTATATGAGCTAAAAAAACGCCAAGTATATTTTAGACAAAATAATTTTATAAATAATACTAGATAAATAAAGAAAATATTTATTTAAAAAATACAAGAAAATAAATATAATGGCATAAAAAAGAAGTGAAATCAAAGTATTATTCCAAGTATATTTATTAGAACAAGTAATATTATTTAAAAAACACAAAAAAATAAATATAATGGCACGAAAAAGAAGTGAAATCAAAGTATTATTCCAAGTATTTATTAGAGTAAGTAATATTTCACAAGATACATATATTTTGTTCGTGAATTAAAAGAATACGTACATTTTCTAAAATATCTCTCAAAATTGCAGTAGATCTAATATAGGATGCAGAAGACATTTAAAATGTATGAAATACAACGGCATAATAAAATGAAAAGATAAAATGTAGTAGCTAGCGTAATGAGAGGCGCAGAAATTGAAAAGGGTTTAGTTACATTGATAATAAGCAGAGACAACAATCGAAGATGGACATAATCTTTAGCAGCATCTTTGGTGTGCCCGGCGTAATTTTAACAATAAAAGTTTATAATTTTAACAACAAAATAGTCATCCGCACTTAAGTTTGTCAGTATGCCATAGGTATCATTAAACAGTGATTAAAATTAATTAAAATTAATTAAAATATTTGCAATTATACATTGTCATATTTATAAATTTCATATTGCTAACATTAATATTATAAAAATGTTATAAACAAACAAGAATATTAAAAGAAATGTATTATGCATAGTCACAGGGCGCAATGTGATTTCTGCCCAGTGCTCTGAATGTCAACGTTAAGAAATTCAAGCAAGCACGGGTAAACGGCGGGAGTAACTATGACTCTCTTTACTGGTCCCGTTGTCTCGTATCCAATGTTGTTTGGGCAACCTGTTGCGCAGAAGAGCGATCCAACCGTTAACCTGCAGGATCGCTCAGCCAGGTCCCGTTGTTGTCAGGAACCGCACTGCCCCGAAGCGGTAAGCGCGCCAGAGGGCGTGATGTAAATAGCCAAATGCCTCGTCATCTAATTAGTGACGCGCATGAATGGATTAACGAGATTCCCACTGTCCCTATCTACTATCTAGCAAAACCACTGCCAAGGAAACGGGCTTGGAAAAATTAGCGGGGAAAGAAGACCCTGTTGAGCTTGACTCTAGTCTGGCACTGTACGGCTGGTCTAGTGGGTAGAACGCCAGATTCGTAATCCGGAGAACCGGGTTCGAATCCCGCTAGGCCACTGAGAAATTTCTCAGCAAAAAATGTCGCCCCCCCCCCATCTAGCGGAGAGAGGTAACCCTAGATGGGAAAACTGGGCTCGGTCTTTCGGAAGAGACGTTAAGCAGTTGGTCCACTCATAGCCGTCGACCGCTATGAGGTACCTCAGTGGTCTCCCTCCCCCTCGCGTTCTCTCTCCTTCACGCCGCACGCGCGTCTTCTTGTCCGCGTTCTCTTCCCCTCGCGTGTTCTCAATCTCTCTCACTCGCAGTTACATTCACAATTTCTCTCCCCCTTTCTCTCACGTTTGCATCTTTTTATCGTTCGCGCGCTGTCTTTCATTCGCGTGTTCGCATCATCTCTTTCTCATGAAGTTATATATAGTTGCACATTTCGGGCCGATTCCCGAGGCGACGCCTCCTATTCTCCCACTACCGCTCGAGGCTCAGCGGCCGAGCCGCCGATCGCTCACGTGACGCGTCATCTCAGGAACGTCGCGCGTGCTATAAGCATGATGGAACTGTAATCTTCCCGAATAATATTAAATAGCTAGTTATATAGACGGTTAGAATATATAATTATAATTAGGACAATAGTTTCCGTGCCACCCATGGGGTACTATTGCTGACGCGTTTTTTTCAAGTGGTTTTCCCAGTAGGCCTATTCCACTAAAAAGAAAAATAATGTGAAATTTATTAATGAACGAAAGAGCTGGCTCGCATTAATAAAGTTAATGATTTATCGTTTAAGGATGTATGGGTGACATCTCAAAGCATTACCAAAAATCTAAAAATTTCATAGATTGTTCTATTATTACGTCTAAGTATCTGTGTAAAATTTCAGCACAATTCTCTTACTGGTTTAAAAGTTATTGTAATTAAGGATGTATTGGAGGTATTTCAAATACATATATTCAGAAAGTGCTGTAAATTGTTTCTAAATTAAATTAAAAATACTCTGTAAAATTTTGAAGTTATTTAAGAGTTATTTAAGTTTAAAGTTGATAAAATTAACATTATCCCTTATAGAGAATCGACATTTTTGCTGTGTGTGTAAATATAAATAAAATATAAATAAACCATTAAGATATTTCTTAAACTTTTTTTATATGTAAAACATACATCATTGATATTGTATTTTAAGTTTCAAAATTTTTTGCAACAAAACAATTTTTTTAATTGTTTAAACAATACTAATTATTTAAATAACAAAAAATCATACTCAAACTGTTAACGGTAATCCCTTCTAACATATAAAAAATTTTGAGTTGTTTGACATACATGTAAAGTCTTCTTTTATTGAAAGTTTAACTTTTAGCAAGGACTGTACGACCTATACATTCTTAAGTTTAAGGAAGAACGTTTATCGGTTTTTATGATTTCCATTTTCGAAAACGAGCATTCACATAAAAATGTGGATCCAAACATGGAACAAATTCGAAGATCAAAATTTTTAAGATCAGGGTAACTTGAATTATTTAAAATCTTAAAAAAGTCCGCTCCTTTTTCTGGACAAGTCTTGAGGGAAAGATCATTTTGCAAATCGCAAAGTTCCTCTTGAAAGTCTAAATTTTGTTCTTTGATTTCCGCAGTGAGAGGATATTCGAACAGAACCAAGTCCCTTCTAAGACTTTCGAAGTCAGTAAAACGCGTGTCGAACTGACTTATTAATGAGTCAATTAAGTGAATGTTTTTTAAAATTACAGCTTGTGCCGTATTCTTCGAAGAG